>NC_048298.1:215523183-215823183 GCF_013100865.1 Trachemys scripta elegans
TTTTTTTTTTTTTTTTTTTTTTTTTTTTTTTTTTTTTTTTTTTTGAGGTGGTGGGTAGGTGATGGGGAGGGAGGGCAGAGGGGAAGTGGGGAGAGGATGAAGGAGAAAGGGTAGCTTGCAAAAATGTAGGATAAGATTCCACTGAGTTCCTTTATGAGTTTTGCATCCAATTCGGCATTAAATAGTCAATTGGTGCAGCATATATATATATATGTTGGTAGAAAAGGTCAAGTAGTATCATTTCTGTCCTGTCAAGTGTCCATTGGAATGTGACCCTAATTTCTTTCATGGATGAAGGCACAGAAGGAGCAATTGTATTCCTATCAAAGTTATAATGAAAATTTGCGCTCAGAATCGGAGCTCTGCCAAAGTACTGCTGCTGGGAGGATTAAATTAGCTAATGTAGGTAAAGCATTTTCAAGATGAAAATTATAGTAATAATGTATGTATTATTATGGCTTGAATTGGGATTTTTCTTTTGGCTTCATCTAGTATTTTTTATGTGAAAGATTCTGACCCTGTAGAGACTCATGCCATGGATAATTTTATATAAATTTTAGGTTTAGACTATTACTATTGGGGTATCTTTTGCTCTCTGTTTTATTTGTTGCTGTAAGCTTATTAAAATGATGTGTTAAAAGGAGGTTTCTCTGGTGGTACACATAGATGGAGAGGAAATGTTATGATTTTGTATTTGATGTAGTGCACCTTTAACTTGCTTTAAATATAAGGAGTTAACATAACCAGGAAGGTGAGATTATATCTTTTATTGGACCAATTTTTGTTGGAGGAAGGTACAAGAAGTTAACCTGCCAGTCTGCTAGGGGATCAGAATTGCGAATCAGTTCAAGATGGCTGAAGTATACTCTCTCACGAAAACATATTATTGCTCAGATTTTCAAACTTTTTCTAAATCCGTATTTCGTCACCTGTATAAGTGGCCTGAGTTTCAAAAGCACTGAGCAGAAATTCCTGCTGAAGTCAATGGAGACTGATGGATACTCACTACATTTGAAAGCAGACCGCTAACTTAGTGGCCTACATATGGATTTATAAGCCTAACTTTATGCTCTCATATTTAAAAGCGTTTTTCCCCCCGATTTTTTAAAATCTGAAATCCAGACTGAAAGCACGTTTTCCTCATTATGGATAGAAAACATAATGTTCCCGTGTCAAAACTTCACAGAATCATATTGTGCTGTGAAGTAGGGTGACCAGGTGCCCGGTTTTGGACCAAACACTCGGTCAAAAAGGAATCCTGACAGCTCCGGTCAACACTGCTGACAGGGCCATTGAATGTCCAGTTCGCGGTGCCGCAGCAGGGTTGGCAGGCTCCCTGCTAATGCCACGGCCTGCGCAACTCCCGGGTCCGGAAGCAGCTGACATATCCGGCTCCTAGCCTAAGGGGCTGCCAGAGGTGGTGGTGGGGGGAGCGGGGAGGAGTCTGCATGCTGCCCCCCGCCTGCAGGAGCAGCTCCCATTGGCTGGGTCAGGGCAGGGGAGGAACTAGCACCACTTGCGAGCATTCAGCAAGTGGCTGTTGAGGGGTCACGTGGCACATGTGCTTCTCCCGCTGCTGCCTGTCCCTCTTCTCGCGCTCCTCGTCTGGCTGGGCTGGAGCTGTGGTGTGTGCCCTGCTGCAAACTGCGGTCTGTCACCCCATCACCGACACCCAGGAGTTGGAGGTATGTGTATCCCGGTCTCTGAGTGCTGGGAATGGGGCTGCACCCCCATCCCCCTCACTGTAACCCTCCCCGTCCAACCCCCCAACATTGCATCCCTCCCCTGTCCCATCCCATCCTGCCCCCCACACCTACCCATTTCAGCCCTGTACCCTTTACAGCACTCTCCCACCCATCCTTTCCACCTCCCAGAGCCGCCACCCCCATGTCCCTCACTCCCCACATCCCTGCACCCCATTCACCTCCATACACTGCTGCACTCCCATTATGTCCCTATACACCCCTGTGCCCCCGACATCCTCATGCACTGTAGCCTTCTGCCTCCCCCTGCATCCCCATCCACCCCACATACCCCCCCACTCCCTCCCTCTCTCCTTCCCTGCCCTCTATCACCCCCACCCTGCTCTCGTCCTTGGCCTCTTTCCCTCCCCATCCTCTCTCCTCCACCCCTCTCCCCAATCTTTTCCCCTCTAGCCCACCCTCCTCCCTTCCCGGCTGGGTGATTCAGGCAGCCACTGGAAAAGTGTATGAAAAAGTGTCTCTGTGTAGGCAAGTATGTGCATGTACGCATTGTATGTGTGTAACAGACTGTGTTTTTTTGTGTAGGAAGGTGCGTGTACTGCCGCATGTGTGTATACCAGTGTGAATAAAATTTGCAGCCTAACTCTTTGACTTTTATTCCTTTTGCTGACTTGCACACAAAAAACTCACGACATAAAATGTGTGTATTCATTTCATAATACGTTTTTAAAATAGACGGGAACTCTAAAAGAAATGTATTATTTCTTAAAAGTGAATGCTGATGACTAGTAATTGCAGAAGAGCCAATGTATCATACATTTCTCCCCACCTTTGTCTAGCTTCATTATTAACTCTTTATTGCAGACTCTCTCTTTTTATGTGTATGTCCAGCACCTACCACCATGGAGCCCTGAGCTTAGTTGGGGTCTCTAGGCATTTAACAATTGTAATAATAAATAATGTGGAAGTATGTCTGTTAGTGCATGCTTGATGTGTATACATGAATACACATGTGTATCTGCATGAAGGTGTGGGAGTCAGTTTCTTCATATTTATTTTTATACGTATTTGGACAGGTGTGCATCCCGGTGGTTGTGCTCGATGGATTTGTATTTGGGGTTTGGGAGTAAATCATTGCAGCAGTGATAAAGTGTGGCCCTAATTCCACACATAAAATTACAATAACTTTAGTGAACAAAAAACGTGGTGCTGGTTACGAAAAATGGGAAGAAGGGAGGGAAAGAATCATGAAAACTTTTGTGAAATTTCATTTTTTTTTAAATTACCCCTTTTGACTATTTTCTGCCAGCTCTAGCATCCTGTAACAAATAAAACCTGAATTTAGCATAATACATCTCTCAAAACAATAAATATGCCTGTTTGGGCCTTGCAGGGAAAATGAGCACGTGAGAGAGGGTGGGGGAGAGCAAGCGATGGAGGGAGAGAGGGATGGAGTGAGCAGGGGGTGGGGCCTCAGGCAGAGGCAGGGCCTCGGGGAGGGGCGGGGCAAGGGTGTTCAGTTTTCTGGAATTAGAAAGCTGGCAACCCTACTGTGAAGCCCACTGAAACCAATGCACTTAATTTAAAACAGCAATGTTCTTTTTGTGTATAGTATGTGGGGCTTCTCCCATCCCACAAAGAGCTGACAGACAGAATACCCAAATAAATATTGGGCAGCTTGATATTTGAGTTGTTCATTTTTACTGTGATGTAAAATGTTATCTTCTGCGTGTAATGGCCCTAGCTGAACATAATTCCAAGCACAGAAAATATCTTGTGTAGGGTTTTTTGTTGTTGATTTTTTCAGAACCAGAAATTTCTTTTTATTTTTATTTGGCAGAACAACTTGACCAGTAACCTACTCTAATATTTTTTTATTTGAATAGGCAGAAGGGTGCAATAAAAAGGAAATATCCTGATATCAAGCATCAACATAACATTAATATCTGATTTGCATAATGTAACAGTTGAACCAATGTGCCATATTTTGTTTAACTCTATTTATAACTCTGAATAATGAGTTATAAATTTGAAGTTACTTCCCTGCTCTACTGTGGTCACCACTTAACTGTTTCAGAATATTAGATATAACCATGACATATAACTATCGTCCTCTATCTCTGACCTCCTGGACAACTAATGGTTTTAATCAGGAAAGCATATAATCCTATACAACCAACACATAAAGGAATCAGAATATGAAATCTTTCTGTTCATATAAATATAATGTTAAAGACCATGACCAAATCTAAACATGATATACCATCAACCTTGTCTAGAGAAGTTCAAGAGCAAACACCAGCTACAGTCACCTCTTGGCAAGTATGAAATTAATCCCAGTTTTAGAAGGAAAGCTATGGCGATTCTTAAAAAGGCTTTCATAATAAAAAAGGAACTGGAATGGATAAGTGTAGGAAAGAACAGCCAGCTCTCTCACTGTACAGGCTAACTTGAGGAGTTATGGGCTGTGGGGTATCCCTGTAGTCCCCAGGTGCCAGGAAGTCATGGATTCCATGACTTCATAACTTGAGGAAGGGCTACTGGTTCAGGCGCTAGCCTAGGACTTGAAAGACCAAGGTTCAAATTCTCTGATCTATGTGACTTTCGGCAAGTCACTTTGCCTCAGTTACCATCTGTAAAATGGGGATAATAGTTCTTCCCTACCTTGCAGAGGTGTTGGGGGATTAAAAGATTGTGAGGTGCTCAGATACTACAGTGATGGGGGCGTAGAAGTACCTAAAACAGAGATGACTAACACCACCTGTATACAACAGGGAAGAGACCCTTATTACTTTAGCAGCACTAACGATTTATCAGAAGTAGTTACCTATAGGAACCTGCACAGAAATCAAAATTCTCATCTTGGTGCTTGATATTAGACCATGCTATGAGGAAACTTATCACGAAGGAATGATGCAGAGACTTCTCCAATATTGCCCCTACTGGCTCCAATACTTGGAAAGCATCTCTGTAAAGGAGAAATACAGAGTATGAACTAAAATAACAGAGAGATAGTCTTATGATCGGCCTAGTCTACATAATTATTCTTACACAGCTAGTAGAGGCACTGTATTAACATAGTCACAGCCAACTTGTGTTATGTTTCATATGGATATTGGGCTAGATGCACCATCAACTGGAGAGTGGGTTGCAGCAGCACAAAACAGCTGTAACTCTACAGTTTAGGGGGACATTTGCAAGGTAGGGCATGTAAGAGGCCTACATTGTCCCAAAAACGGTCAGTGCAGGCCAAAACACAAGATTTGGCCAGCTCATCTAGAAAGCCTGCGGATGCAACAGCTCTCTGAAGAAAATCTGGTGTGTTTTAAAGGGCTCCACCATTGACAGAACCTCTACAACCATATTGTCTGCACAATGGTAATTTCCCATTCCGCTGAGAATCATTGCTGGTGCAGGAAGTTGGAATTTGCACTTCTGTGGGCCAGCTTTGCTGAATCTAGCCCAATAGGTTGTTTTGAACAAGCCTCATAAATGTTCTGACTGGTATTTCCAAAGACAACTAAGGGAATTAAATGCCTAACTCCTATTGAAATTCAATGGGAGTTGGGCACCTAACTCCCACAGGATCCTTTGCAACTCCTCACAGACTCTATATTTAAACTACTTAAGGTACTGACTTGCAACAAACAGCATTAGTTGAAATAGAAGCTACACTCCTACCCAAATCAACTGTTTCTGCCATCGGACATAACTCTACTGAGTCATCCCATTTCCCATCCTTCCTTTTAAGTTAAACATTTTAAAAAAATAAGAGTTTGGTAGAAATCATTAGAACCTAACTTAAAAGCAAAGACATGAGAAACTCAGTGTTTGTGATTTTGGGGCAGATCCTCAGCTCATTAATGGAGCTGTGACAACTTACACAAGTTGAGGATCCTCCCCTTTACCATGAGTCTCAATGTTTGGAATTTTTCTTACAATCCAGCTACTGGATCCATGTCATTACTTCATTTTTTTAAAGGTACACTTGTAGTCCTAATTTTTGTGGAGAAAAGCTTGAAAACGTGAATCCTGAGGGCTCAAAAATAACAAAGCAAAAATCATCCCAAAAATATTTTTTTTAAATCTCATTACGTTTTTGGGGTGGGGGTGAACCCATAAATTTGAACTGCATTCTTGGGCTTTTTAATAACAAATATACACTGGCCTATGGTGAATTCATTTTGTTATCTCTAGTCCTGAAATGCAGTCATCATTCTTAGAATATCTGCCACCTGCATTACCTTGGTTTCCATTAGGTTACATTCTGTACACATGTACAAGAGAGATCCTCTCATGAACTATCTCCATTACCGCCTTCCCAATCCCAGCATCTCTCATACATCATATCAAAAGACAAATACCGCACAAACGCTGACAGTGTACAGAAATATCCCAGATGATGCAGAGTTCTTATCCCCCTATAGGCATATGCCAAATTTTCATTAATATAGGTTCTCTCACTATGTATGTTAGAAGTATGTGCTCTTTTGACAGTCCTCTTCAAACACATCTAACAATAAGACATTTATCCTATTATAATTTCACCGCCATTTTGGTTCTCCTTAAATCTTCCTGGGCTATTTTGTATTGCTTCTTGCTTTCATTTTCTTTCTCCCTTTAATATTTTTCTCGGTCTCTTCTACAATTTCTTCCGGTGTCCAACCCGCACTTTCTCCTTATGATGTGCCTGTGTTTCCTCTATTTCTCTTCTACTTTGTTTTTGTTGTATCTGAGCCTGTTTCACAGTCTCCTGCTTCCTCAGGCTTTTGTTTCTCTCTCTCCTATTGTTGTCTGTCTCTTGTTCCTCTCCAATAACTCAGAATTAGCAAACTGGCTCAAAGATTATAACAGTCTGCCCACGCTGCACTTCATTAGTTTGGTCAGTGTGCAGAGCAAGGAAGTGGAACTTAAAAGATTCTGATCAATTTGCTGCCACTAAGCAACTAAGGTTTAGGAGTCCTAGAACAGAAGCAATTAAATATATGTGTGTGGAATGCTATAGATCCACAGTGACTGTTTTGAAGAATGAGACATGCACAATTGAAACTTTCTAGGATGACAAAATTGCCCTTTGTTTCAGCTTGCAGCCTTCACCATTAAGACAGAAACACAACCGTTCCACTGATCACAAAGTAATGACTACCGCTCTGCGAATAAACTGATTTTTTGGTTTGTTGACAGTTCTGAAAATATTTTAAAAATCATTTGAGGTCAGACAAAATCTTTAGTTTGACTTGAAACGATTCATTTAAATTTCAATAATTTTTAATGATTTTTTTAAAATAAAATTGATGGAAATTTTCAAACTGTCATTTCAAATAAAAAAATTGAAACATTTGAAAACGTCAAAACGAAAAGTTGGCATTTCAGGTGAACTGCACCTATATTCCCCCTTCCATAGTCCCTCCAGAACACCCACTTAAAAGATTTCAGCTCCAAAATTATCACTTCTCTTGGGCAGAGACTCATGTCTTACTCTTTGCTGACTGGCAGTTTTTAAGACTGCACAGATCCTAGCTATGCATTGTGATATCTCCAGCAAGCCAGCCAGCATGCCTAAAAGACCAGAATCTGTGCTTTGCTTTCTCTCCAGAGGCTGTGACCAGTGTATTGACCACAGTTACAGGTTACCACATAACCCTTTCTCAGTAAGCACATGTATTCTTAAGTTGAAAGTATTATAGAGAAAATGCATTAAAAACAATGAAAGAACCCACATGCATGCTAAAAAGCTTACCAGAGGTCACCTCCAACTCCAGCCTAAGATTCTTAGTAAGTGTCAGTTCTTCAAAACCCGCAAGTGGGTTTTCCCCATGGTTACAAGTTCATAAACATTTCTGATTCAGAACCAGAACCCATGCTAGGCAGTTCAGCCATTTCTTTACACATCTCAGGCTTTGATATCTAGTCTCCAAAAACAAGTAATCAGCAGACAAGCACCCTCCCTTCAAGATGTAGCTTCAAGAGGCTGGGTTTCTGCATAGCCAGAGGGGGGAAATTTGCATTAACCTGTATTGAGATATTCCCCAGGAAATCCATGTAACATTTATAGTTCCAAAAATCCATGCTTTCTTGGTACATTTTCAATATAGTTCTTTGAACTCCCAGGTGTCACATCTATAACATCTCCAACTTTCGAGAGGTTACACACACTCCCAGCCCACAATAATACATAAAATTAATTTAATACACTGGAACCCCAAAGATACTTAAATTTAATTCAGTAAGGTCTCCCAGAACATTGCCATATCTGTCACACAAAGCATTTTGATTTTTTTTTCAGCTATTGTGGGGGCTGGTGGGAAGAAAAGGGCCAAAACAAATCAGTGAAGTTGTCACAAATTTGTGAAATGTTTCCATGGACCCAAATCTACATTTTTCACTAAAAAATGTGTTGGTCAAAAAATTTCTCCCAGCTCCAGTCACAATTGCCAAATTATTATATAAAATATGATGTCACACAATCTGCTGCAGTTGCAGGTCTTCAATTTCTGTTTCTAGAAATTACAGGAGATCATGCCATCCTCAGTACTTCTTCCTGATTACTAATCGAAGAAACCAAACACTGGGGTTTAAAATGAGTTGGTAAGATAGTGAACTGCTCATAGACTTTTAAGGCAGCTTCAAATGCAGTAGATCACAGATTCATTAGAATTCAAACAGAGTTCTAAGGGGCTATTAATAGCTAGTCCATTCCTCTAGATGGAGGACTGATTAAATTATCCCACAAACATAGGTGTCAAATCCAGTTTGGAACATCTCTAGGGCAATGATATCACTAGCTCTCCTAAGAGCATGTTACATTGTTTAGCTATATTCACAGTTCTCTAAGTTTCAGCTTAATTGTGACTTTCTCCCTGCTTAAAGCCCATTACTTCTTTTAATGCTTGTCATGGTTTGCCATCTAAATGTGTTTATTTTTCAGAATTTGTGTAAGTGATGCAACTAATCACACTGAAAATGTTGTGCTGCTTCACAACATTTTTGTTATTTGATATGACAAGTAAGCAGAGAGCAGGCACTTTGACTACTGGCTGTTTCTATTTTTTAAAGAATTTCCATTCTATTTAATATCTCTGGGCTGGCAGCTAAATCAATTCAGGACGGCCAATATATCCATGCACCAAAGCCACACAGCTCCATTTAAGCATAAGCAGTTCAAAGTACATGCAGCTCTGTTGTTTAAAAGACTTTGGTTCTCTGCATTAAGGACCTGGGAGATGGGCCAAACAGGCCGAGAGTTTGAAGAACACATTTACGTTTGCCCAAGACTATTATAAAATAAATGAGTAAATATGAGAGAGAGAGAGAGAGAGACAGCTGTCTGGACTACATGTACACATGATTGTGTCTTGCCTGGAAAAACATTTATGTTGTAGAGAAAACAACTGTTGTAAATATGCTTTTGCTCACATTTAAGTCTCAAGACCTGTTTCAATTTATTCTCTCTTCTGTGGTTGAAGTGGTGCTAATTTTAGCTAATATTTCTTGCTATATTTTTAAGCTAATAAGAAAATCATTTTAAGTGGAAAAACACCATTTCCAGTAAATTTGCTGTTTTCTGCAATTTGGTTGCCACTAGCCCAGATGATGAGGTTTGCTCCTCCTAGCTGTCAAACAGACCAACCAAAACTGATTACAGAAGAGATGAAAAATATTTACTTTCCTAAGGGAACAGCCGCACTCTGCCCTCTTGACCATAGCTTAAAAAGAATGTCGTCCACAGCCAATACTATCTAATGAGGGCCCCCTATTTGAGAACATAAGCAAAAGTTGACCTGTCCTCTCTGAAGGAATCTGAAGGGCAATTAGCTTCTATTGTTGCCTCAGGTGGGATTGGCATTGTTACAACTGAATCAGGGAAAATTAATGAGGGACTTGCTTTTTCAGTTTTTGCTGTCCTCTCAATTGAGGGGAAATGGGTTCTTTTCCTATCTAGATGCCTACCAGAACTTTTAGGTGAGTGCTTTGTGGTGATAATGTGAGATTTTTTTCCCTTCCCCAGTTCATTATTAGGGCGAGTTCCCAGAGCATGGCGAGGTTGAGGTTTTTTCCCCAAATTGGTTCTAACACCATATCTGGGATTCCATCCTGGGACAAAAAAATCACTCAACATTACTGCAGCTGTTATCACCACGATTTTGTCTGCTTTCCTGAGCTTGCCCAGGGAATGGACACAAAAATTCTGATGGTCCAATCCACAGCACAGGTAATATGAAGCAATCTCAGGTTAACAAATGCCATAATATCCTCACGTCCTGATGGCTTTTTGGGGGTAGAGTGAAGAGTTTTCCATTTTGAACCTCCAAATTTTCGTAAGTCTGTTAATCCATCGGAAGCCTTGGAATCTCCTCCCCTCACAATTACAGTACTTTGGAATAGCAAAGTAGCCCATGGGAAAACCTGATGCAGATAAAAGTAGAGTGGAGTGACTATGCAAGTGTCAATGTCATTAAACAGATTTGAGGAGGGGCTCTCTTTCGTTTGTGAGGAGATGCTAGCCTTGGGAAGAGGGTGAGAAGAACACTGAATTCTATAAAAGTAACATTTTTCTTTCCCCAGCAGTAAGAGGATCCATTAATCTCAAGAAATATTTGCCAGTGCTCCCTTGAAACAGGCATTGATGCCAGCAGGGTAGTGAATGCCACCTAACAGAAGGGACAGAACAATCTTTGATGTATACAATGATGTGCCCAGATCGCAGCAGGGGGACACGCATTATCAGCAATTTATTTAATTATTTTAGTGTGCAAAGTTATAAGCTGAAATAAACAGATATAATAAATCATGCTTTCCCATGCCTGAACACAAACATTCCCATTAGCAAGCAGGGTGAAGAAGAATGAACACGGTAAAGTAGGAATCCTGGTGGAAGAAGACAAAGCTCCAGATGAATGCTTCAGGAGAACCCATATTAAGATACAAAACTGAAGTATATACAGTTAATAAGAGATTATATTAAATAATACTAACAATAAGCAGCTACCAAATACTATATGGGAAAACATATGTGACCAAGTCATTCTGTGTCTGACATCTATTTTTTTCATTACTTAGCTGGTAGACCCTTTAAAATCAAACTAAATGAAACAAAACATTGATTGCAGCACACCAGTTTGCCGATGGGTAATCACATATACAACGTCATGGAAAAAGTCAAGGGGAAAAGGGTCTAGCCATCCAATAATTGACTACTGCTTAAAAGCATATTTGTTCAGGATATTTTTAATAAACATAACTAGGCCTTGGCTATCTGCAGGGCAGAGACCTGCTATACAGCCTAATGTGCCATAAACATTATCTCACTCATTGGTTTTAAAGTCCAGTTACAAGCCATTAGTAACGACACCTAGGGTGAGCTAAATAATCTCCTTCCAGGAACCAAGCAAATGATATTTACATTTGAAAATTTTTAACACAAGTCCCACTACTGCTCACAGACGTCCAGTGATGAATTAATGATGCCATTTCTCATACGAATCTGGTGAGGGTTATAAATGAATCCTGCACACATCACTACGTCTTTTACATTTAAATCACTGATCGATGATAGGCAAAAGTGTCTCTGGAGACCTGCAATGGTAACTTACAAAATTAATTATGGCTAAGAGAGAAAAAAATTATTCTTGTGCAAGAAAGTTTTGGAAGCCTTAGAGAAGAGTGCTAATATGGGAAAGGACAGTACTACCAGGATTGGGGTAAATTAGTGATCCTCAAAGAGGAAGACAAAGGAGGAAACAAGAAAAAAGGAAGAAACAACAAAAAATTAATTCACAGAATAACAAGTGTCCTCCTTCAAACCAAATTGCTAACGAGCTGCAAAGGAGCCAGCAGAAGCCGCAGCTAAGCTTAAAAGGAATTAGCGGTGCCCTAAGTACAAGAAGTGGAGCAATCACAGTCATGCCCCCAGTATTATCTTCAGGAAATTCTCCTCTAGGAATATGATTGATTGATAACATTTGTAATATAAGCAACATACCATATTGCGGAGGCAAGGAAGGATAGATTCTTACTTTGGGCTCTAAGATTCCAAACTAACTTTCACCACTGTAACCTGTAACAAAACATTTCACATTTAAAAAAATAGTCTAAAAGACCCAACCATGTATAAATATGTGATATGTACTGAAAAGCCTCTACAGAAAATGGTAGCTGCTTCAATGATCAAATTCAATATGAAAATTAGGGCTGTGACTGGGTCAAGTCCTCCCTTCCCAATACACATGGTTTATAAACCATAGGAAGAACCATATTAAATTAAATGTGTCCTTATTAACGCTTAATAGCTAATCTTTTTCTGTGAGATATCGCTTCTTTTTTATTTAAGGCTGAACTTTCACCAATGAAATGGTTTGAATCAGATTAGAGAAGAGCTAAAAACATATTTATGCAAATGAGCAGGTTTGTATGCATTTTGTGGTCACTTTCTGTTTTACAGCAAAAAGCAAGTGCTAAGATTCCACAAACATTAAATGTGCTTACCCATAAGCATTTGCACCAGAACCCATATAATAAAAATGGTATTCACCCAATCAGGACAGAGGAAAAAAATAGGTCACATATCTATTTGATCTACAGCCAACAGTTTGAATTTTAAATATCAAGTAAAAGAGATAAACCAAAAAAATAATCCTTTGAACAATTTTGAACAATGAATAAGTTTGAAAAAAAGGTTAGTATGTCCCTGGTAATTCAGAGAAAGACAAAATTCATTAGATAAAATATTCATTAGAAATTATTCACTCAGCTCTGTATCTGATATTTCTTTTTGGAACAGAAATATTTCTTTTCTTCATAGAAAAGGGCTTAAAATACATCAATCTGTAACTACATTGCTAGAAAACATACTACTACTTATTGATATGTGAATTTACAAGTATTTCATTAGCTATAAAGGGATTCTAATACCGCTTCCAGAATACAATGGAAATATTCTGAATTTTTCAAAGGAAACAAATTGTACCTACAGGTTACAGATTTCAAAATAAGTCCGTGCCTTTGTTCACATCAGAGTCTCCTTGCATGCAAAAAATTAATGAACATTCCCCTCTGGTGTTGTCTGGACCAGTGATCTGCTAGACCACTCCAATCCTTGACTCTGGGAGCCAGTCTTACCCTGCTCTGCTGTGAGAATCCCCACTCCTGGGCTGTTCACGCACATCCTCTGGCATGTAAGCTGCTCCCAGCTACTTGCATGTGAATGACACTAGCCAATATCTCCGGTCCCAGACACAACCCTAGGAACCAGTTATGCCCGCTGGATACTGCAAACTTATATGAGTTCATCAATTTAACAAAGAAATTAATATGTACCGGCTTGTTATCCCAAGGGGAACCTCTGACACACTTCAGACAAAATGCACCGCTTTAGGTAAGAATAAACAAACAAATTTATTAACTATAAAGATAGATTTTAAGTGATTATAAATCAAAGCATAACAAGTCAGATTTGGTCAAATGAAATAAAAGCAAAACACATTCTAAGCTGATCTGAACACTTTCAATGTCCTTACAAACTTAAATGTTTCTCACTACAGGCTGGCTAGTTACTTGATTAGTGCTTCAGTCGCTTGGTGGTGGTGGTGGTGTCTGTAGATGTAGGTGGAAGAGAGAGAGCCAGCATGGCCAATGTCTCTCCCTTTTATCATGTCCTTTCTTCCCTCTTGGATTTGCCTCCACCACCTTCAGAGTCAGGTGAGCATTACTGAGTCTCTTCAAGCAAGGTTGAGCAAATCCCCTGGTGTGGCCTCATGCAGGTGAGTCATTGCATTGTAGCTCTCTTACTGGACAATGGCTGTTGATGGGTTGATTGACACTCCGCCTGGGCGCTGGCTACTTTCCTTGCTGTTGCCTCTGGAGAGCTAATATCTGGCTGATTCCCACAATGCACAGCATGTTTTAGTGACAACCATACTACACAATTCTCATAACTTCGTATGTATTAATGATATACATATACTGTATGGAGAGAGAAATGACTTTCAGCAGATCATAACCTTTCCCCTGATACATATTAAGTATGCCTTGTAGGGTAAAATCAGGATTATATGAAAATGAGGAACATGGGGGTTACATTACGCTCCCCCAAGGTATAGAATGTCACAATCTTGATTAGGTTCTTGAGTAAAATAGTAAAAGGAATTATCTGCACATAATGTTATGCTTTCAGGAAACACACGCACAATTAAACTAAGTTTCAAAGGTTGGTATTCACATGGGAGAACACAAATTCCCATCACACTTGGTCCTCTTAAGGATGGTATCAGAAGTGCTCCTTTTGCAGCTTGATTTCAATCACTACCAAGACACAAAACTGATGGAGGAGGCAAAACTCTATATCTTTACGAACACAACAGCAGCAGCACAACCTCCTGGTTTTTAACAAGATGTAGTAGCAATGCACTCCTCTGGGGTATCCTAGTGGTGAAGAGAGTCCATCTCCAAAGCTTATTTCAGGCCTGCCTTTGAATATGGAGCTGCGCTCAGCTTCCAACACAGAGAGTCTCCTCCTGAGCCTTTGAAAGCAGAACCGTGCAGGGCCAAAAGAGAAAAAAAAAATCTCCTTGTCTTAAAAGATTTACTACCCCAATTGTGTATAATAGTATACACGTAATTACAGGATCAGGGAGAGAGGCATTTCTTCTAGAAAGTGTGATCTCTGATTTAAAACAATCTTTAGAGATCAAAAGGTTAGCAAACCAAAAGCCAGCTGGTACATATTTAATCATCAGGATCAGGGTTAGTCGGGCATAATTTATTAAGTACAATCTGTTTTTCAAATGAAATGTTCATAAATAGTAATCCCCTTCCCCCCTCCCCCGCAAAATTCCATAGCTGTAGTTTGTGTTTGTACCATGAATAAAAAATATATTTTTATTTCTAAAAATCAAACTCTTGCTTGGTAGTTTTGGAATATTGTGAAAATGAGCAAACCTTCAATGTTTTATACACAGCATAGTATATCAGCTGCATTATGGTTCAGGAGATGCTTAGCATTAATTCTTTCCTCGGGGCTTTCTGCTGAATATGCCAAGCAAGAAAACGTCAACTTGGCAGACAAAATGGCTGCTTAAAAGCAAAACAAGTTCTCACTCCTGAAAAAAAGTGATTCAAAATGTGAGACATGCTGCCAAGGTCTGTTCATCTATCCCAGATCTGTAAATATTCACTGAATAAATCATGAATTAATTAAAATCAAACCACAACCATCACGTGTACATGTCTTGCTGAGTAACTGCAGGATGTTATTCTAACCCTTGTCCTACCTCTTTTTTCCCCTCCTTTATTGTTTATGAATTTTCTAGTTTTGCAGCTCTGCCAACCTCTCTACTTACAAAATCATGACACAGACTAAGAAATTTGTGTATATAGAAATATATACTGCATGATGTTTTGGCTCTACATTCTGATATTTGAACACTTTGAAAAAAAGCCCACTGACCCCCACTTTTGTGTGCATGCCTCAGGATAAAAATTAATTGCACACACTATACTTCTCATGTGTACTGAATTTTGCTGAAAATTTCACGTTCAAGTTGAATCAGGCTATCCATTCCACTAACTGTGCAATGTTCTGCAGACAAGAGAGAGAGATTCCCACCCAAAAACCTTGTAGCCTAGGGTCAGGTGCACTAAGTGGGATCCAGAAGTTCTGGTCTCACCTCTGCCATTTATATTTCTGTACACAGCAGATCCTTTTATTACTGACCAAGACCACACAGTGTCCCACAGAAGGCAGTCAAATATTAACCCACCCAATTATTCAAGTAATGGGCTGAGGCAGCACAAGCTCATTCCAGGCAGAACTTGGAATAGGACCCAAATCTCTAACATGCCAGACCCAAGTCTTAGACACATTCTCTTTCAAGCTGATTATGTTACATCATTTTTCTTTGGCTATCCTACCTCTAACTAACCAGACTCTCCCCCCATTCCAAAGCTGGGTATAGAATCCAGAATTTCTTATCTCCACTATCTACTGCTGTCTAGCAAACAATTTCAAGAGAAGGTCTTGAGCAGTGTAAGACGGTGCAAGGTTGGGGGGATTTGCTGGTGTCTCCCCGTGAAATATTTCATGAGTGGCATTCATGCAACTTAGCTGGATGTTTCCCTGCATGCTGTTGACGAGTGATCACAGCACCTGGAGGGGTTTGCTGTTGCTTGTCACTAGCAAAGCATCCTGAGAGACAGCTCAGGCTGGACAGTTAAGGGGGCACAGTAGTCCCACAGTTTCAGGTTGTACCTCAGATATGTTACACCCTCCCAGCAGGCGCCAGCAGCACACCCAAGAGAAGGGGTTGAAGGGCTAGGAAATGTTCTTTCCTCTACTCTCCCCAATTCCTTGAGCCCTCCCTACTTTATAATGGAGGTAAAGGCCTTTGCTGTCATCTCCATGGGACTTCAAGTTGCTCTGTCTATCCTTGTAAGGCTCTGGCAGATTTTGTCTAAATTTTAGAGTGCAGAGCAAGGCATGAGAGCAATGACAACAGTGGTCTGCTCTAGTGTGAACAGTTGCTCCCAGATCACTGCACTTGCAACAATATTTTGCCTTTTGGTGTCATGTCTGAATTTAGGTTTTAAACCAGTGGTCCCCAAACTTTTCAGAGTCATGCCCCCCCTTACCAGAGGGGGCTGGCAGCTGGGCCTGTGTCCAGCTCCACTCCCAGCCCTACTCCTAGCCTTGGCCCTGGGCTTGGAATGGAGCCGCGGCCAAGGCTAGGGAGGGGAGCGGGGCCACAGCCAGGCCGTGGTGGGAGCCAGTAGCTGGGCCCATGGCTAGGTGTGGAGCCAAGGCTGGAGCCGGGGCCAGGCACAGGGTTGGGGCTGGGTGATGCTCCCTCCCTGCCTCCTGTGGGGGCTGGCCCGGGCCCTGCTGCACTCCCCATAATGTTCCTCTGTACCCCACAGTTTGGGGACCTCTGTTTTAAGCTCTTCAGGCAAGTGGTCATCCTTGCACACCTTACGCCCCAAAATAATAGCAAGTAACAACAATAACTAAATGTGATCACATAGCTATTTTCTTTACTATTGTGACTGGTTTACTTTAAAACCATATCCGTATTGAGGATCCAGGAAACTTGCACCCCAATAAGAACAGGTGCAAATATAAAAATGTTAACAGAAAGCAGGTGATGTGCAGAATAAAACATCAATATGAAACAGAACTGTTATACCAGCTATTCTTGTGTTCTAATCAAAATCCTCTTTCACAATGTTAGAGATAATTTGCTCAGCACCATAATGTCCATGAGGTAAATTTGGCAGTAACACGAAGGCCCAGTGGGGAAAAAAGGAACCTCTATCCTCTCTTCTCTTTCTTAAAGATGTTTTTGTTTTATTTCAGTTGTTTGAATTTACTTATTAGAGCCATTAGAAAAAGCATCTGGTAAATACTGTCAAAGCCTGAAACTCACGATTGCTAAACAAGAATGTTGTTGTTCTGGGTCCTATTTAAGATTCAGAGTGCAACACAAGTAAACTCAAAAAGTGAAAAGGAATTAAATTAAGTCCGTGACATTAATGTGCAACCTGTATGGTGGCAAATTATTTTGATTTTACAAACATGTCTGATCTTGAGATTCATTATGTTTTCACTTAATTCACAACAAGACCATGGACGTGATTCTGGGACAGATATGCAATGCATTTAAAAAGATACACTGCTTGAAAATCTCTTACTTATATTATGGAAGGACACAGGTCTTACCCAACCACATCCAAAGAATATACAGCTAGTATTGCATGTTTTTTTTTTCCTTTTTGATATAGCAGAAAGACTATTTCCTTCCCTGCAAACTCCATCTTTCAGGGGAAATTGTACATTGAAATTTATAGCATAGCATTTCTGACCCTTGAACTCCATGAAAATTAGAACTGGTCAGAAAATAGCATTCTTTTCATGAAGAAATTTGGACAAAACACATTTTTTTCTAAATTTTATGTGGAAAATTTTGGCAAAATATAAAAACACAAAATATTTCAACCGAAAACTGAAATATTTTTATTTAAAATGACACTATGGTGCCACATAGGAGTTGTAGTCCTGGAGTTTATGCTCGATGGCTGAACTCCATCTCCCATGATGCATCAGTTTCTCCCTAGTAAGGGAAAAGAATTCATTATACCAGTCTCTGGTTGTGGTGCATAATGGAAGATAGAGTCTAGCCACAGAACTCCGCCTATAGAGGAGAATGGGAGTATAAACAGGATAAGCAACTCCCATGAGGCACTGCAGCACCATTTTGACTCAAAATATTTCATGTTTAGGGCATTTTTTAGACAAAATATTGAAGTTTTCTGCAGAAAGCAGAGTTTGTTGAGAAAAACGTGTTGCACTGAAAACCCAATTTTCCATTAAAACAGTTTTTGATAGAAAATTTTCAGCCAGCTCTAATGGAAATGTCTCACTATGAAAACCTTTGCAAATCTTGATTTTTCAAATCACAAAATATAAATCTACATGTACCCAAAGCGATGAATGTGAGCAGCTCATTCACTATGTATGTCTATTTACAACAAGTATATAAATCAAAAGTCAAACCAAAGTTTTGATATCTCCCACAAATACAACAATGAAGACCGTATAGACTCTAGAGTGAAATGGAAAAGTTTAACACAGCACAACATACAGCCACTATGTCTGTATTGGGAGAGAAAGGATGTGATGCTAAGCAACCATGGATGATTCAGGAAATCGTAAACTTAATAAATGCAAGATGAGAATGTAAAAATAGGAAAAGTGAAGGAATATTGAAAGTTACACAAACAAATTAAAAAAGCAAGCAGAGGCAAAAGAAAAATGGCTAGAACAAAGATGCGATGAAATCAAAGACTATAAAATCAGACATAACCACAAAGAGGTTCATCACACCATAAAAAAAAAACAAGAAACAAATAAAGAATCAAGAAAAGGAATTAGTGGTATTATAACTAAGAAAGGTAGAATATGCTACAAAACCAATAGTATCCCGGAACGATGGACAGAATATGTTGAAGGAACTTTTTGATGATTCTGAAAAACTGGAAAATGTAGACATCGAAATAAAAGAAGAAAAAGCACTGCCTTTTACAATGTGGGAACTTGAAAAAACACTAAAAAGTATAAAGCAAGGAAAAGCAGCTGGGGTGGATGGTATTGTTGAAATGCTACAATCTCTGAATAAAGATTCAAAAACTTATGAGCTAAAACATTTTAATCAAATATATATTAGGGTTACCATATTTAACAAATAAAAAAAGAGGCCCCTCCACAGGGCCCTGGCCCCGCCCATTTCCCACACCAGCCCCGCCCCAACTCAGCCCCTTCCCCACCCTAACCCCGCCCTAACTCCGCCTCCTCCTCCCTCCCACTCCCAGCCACGCGAAAAGGGCTGCCCGAGCGCTACCGGCTTCACGGTTTGCCGGGCAGCCCCCAGACCCTGCGCCCCCACCAGCACTTCCCCAGCGCAGCTGGAGCCCGGGAGGGGAAGCGCCCAGCTGGGGGCGCTGGGTCTGGAGGCTGCCTGGCAAACCGTGAAGCCGATAGCGCTTGGGCTTCAGGCAGCCCCTATGCCTCCAGACCCTGCACCCCCAGCCGGGCACTTCCCCTCCCGGGCTCCGGCGGCGCAGGGTCCAGAGGCATGGGGGCTGCCCAAAACCCGTAGCGCTCGGCTCTTCAACAGAGCCAAAGAGTCAGGGGAGGAGCAGAGCCGCCACGGCCGGAGGCGCTGCTCCTCCCCTGACTCTTCGGCTCTGTTTAAGAGCTGAGCTGCCCGAGTGCTACCGGCTTCGGGCAGCCCCCATGCCTCCGGACCCTGCGCCGCCGGAACCCGGGAGGGGAAGTGCCCGGCCAGCAGCTGGGGTCCGGAGGCAAGGGGGCTGCCTGAAGCCCATAGCGCTCGGGCAGCTCGGCTCTTAAACAGAGCCGAAGAGTCAGGGGAGGAGCAGAGCCACCGCGGGAGGGGAAGTGCCCAGCCGGCATCTTCCCGGACATGTTCGGCTTTTTGGCAATTCCCCCTGGACGGGGGTTTGATTGCTGAAAAGCCGGACATGTCCGGGAAAAAACGGACGTATGGTAACCCTAATATATATGCAAGGAGACCTTCCAGAGGACTTTAAGAGTTCAATCGTCATTCCTCTAACAAAGTTTAATAATGCCAGAGTACATGAACAACAATGAACTCTAAGTCTGGTAAGCCACACTCAGAGTTTTGTTAATAATCGTTGGCACACAGAAACATCAGCATCTCAAGACAAGAATTAGCAGAAGTCAGTTTATTTTCCACCCAGGAGTAGACACGAAGGAGGCAATTTTTGCCCTGTAGCTCTTATGTGAGCATGTGATAGAAGTGCAAAGGGAAATTTGTGTGTGTTTTGTGGATTTTGAGAAGGCATTTGATAAAATCCAACATAACAAGAGGATACATATCTTTGAGAAATGTAGTACTGATTCTAAAATCTACAATAAATGTATTGGAGACAGAAAGCAGCAATCTGAATGAACTATGAAATATCTGAGTACCGTATTGCAGAATCAAGAACAGTGTATGCCAAAGTTGTATCCTACCTCTGCAACTATTCAACATATACATAGAAAGTATAATGAGTGTAAGTTTAGAAGACACCAACCAGGGCATACATGTCAATGACGTATACCAGGGGTAGGCAACCTATGCACGTGTGCCGAAGGCGACACGCGAGCTGATTTTCTGTGGCATTCACACTGCCCGGGTCCTGACCACCAGTCCGGGGGCTCTGCATTTTAATTTAATTTTAAATGAAGCTTTTTAAACATTTTTAAAACCTTATTTACTTTACATACAACAATAGTTTAGTTATATATTATTGACTTATAGAAAGAGACCTTCTAAAAAGGTTAAAATGTATTACTGGCACGCGAAACCTTAAATTAGAATGAATAAATGAAGACTCGGCACACCACTTCTGAAAGGTTGCCGACCCCTGATGTATACATCAACGTAAGATATGATGACAACTTACTTTGTATTGCTTCAACTAGAGAAGAACTTTATAACATGCTTATTGCTGTGAACAATGCCATCAAGAAATACGGAATTACAATCAACATTATGAATTCAAAAGTATGATAATAGGTAAACACAGTAATGCACAAGGTGGGCAACACCTATATCTCAGGTCAAGTGGTAAAACAAGTAAATAGTTTCTCCTATTTGGGGAATCTAATATCAGATGGAATATGCAATGAAGAAATCAAAAGGATTAAGCTTGCAAAAAATATATTCAGAAACAGCCAAAGACTCCTGTTTTGTCAAAAGTTAAAACTTGTATGGATGTGAGAACGGGACATTTAAAGAGGACAGAGACAACTCAGGGCATTTAAGTTTTGGTGTTACAGAGGAAAGTTAAAAATTAGCTGGATAACCAAACTACAAATGATGAGAAGGATGAATTTTAAAAGTGCACAATTACTTTAAACTTTGAATACCCTGACATCTGGGATATCAGCAGTACTGGTGGAAAATAGAACACAGACCTTCTCATACTGGTGGGGTAATTTTTAAAGTGTTTTTGCCACTTTCACAGCATTAAAAGGAGATGCCGGGGGGGGGTGTTATCGCCTGATGGCCTTCTGACTACCAATTGCTGCTGTGCTGTTGGCCAAGCAAATATAACAAGCTCACACTGCACATCTGCCCACCAATTTAGTCCATTACAGAGCTGTCTAGATTTTCAGAGTTGTTGCCTATGCTTCAAAGTTGAACTATTTATATTATTGTCCAGGGTAAGAAACCATGGTCCTATGCTCGTGGATGCTACACAGGATTGTGTACCATATATCTACCCCTTTTATCAGACAAGAAATAGTGTGGCCAATTCTCAAAATATTTGGTGTTTTTCTTAAAACCACAGTTTCTGGAATCAGATTACGTATCTAGGGTTGCCAACTTTGTAATATTTAAAAATCAGACATTCCAGCAGGAGTGTCAGAACCTCTCCTGGCCCCACCTTTCTCCCTTAGGACACTCCGCTGCCCTCCCTTTCCCACAGGCCTCACCCCTGCCCTCCTCTTCCCACATCCCACCATTGACTCCTGCCCTGCCCCTTCCCACACACCCCATTCGCTCCTCTATCCCCCTCCCTCCGTCACTCACTGGTCTTCCCCTTTCTCCCCCACCTCTGCCCATGTCAGGAGGGACTCGCCTTCAGAGCAGGGGCTGGGAACTGCAGCCACCTGATGCAGGTAGGTGGTGGTCCTGGCTGAGTAGGGGCTGGTGTGGGTGATGACTCGGTGCCTGCCCTGCTCACAGTAACTGGATTTTGGGCATCCAATCAGTAGATCTGAGCAGACACTGTCAGGTCCCCTTTCCGACTGGACTTTCTGGTCAAAAACAGGACACCTGGCCACCCTAACACGTATCTCAGCTTTCATGGTTTCAAAAAATAAGCTTCCAGAAATCATCATTGTGGCAAAAAGCATGAAAATTAGAACCCTAAAGACTCAAAGCCAGAATGCAAATCCCCAAACAGATCTGTGTCTATTTATTGATTCCTATTTGTTTTGTGAAATACGTATGATTGTAACAATGATTGTGAATTGGATTATCTATTTGCTAGCAGGATCCTGTCACACACTGAATAGAATATGTCTTGAAAAATGTGATCAGGCTATCAAGGAGATATCAGCAGTAACTGGGTTTCTCGGTCTCGAACAATGGAGTTTCTGCCAGCAGGGGCATTTGCCTTTGAATGCACTATCTCTTCACAGAAACATGTTTAGGGGAAATGATGGGTGCTGAAATCCTCCCCAGCCTGAGCACCTGAGTGGAAAAGCTGCAGTTTTTCTCCAGCTGACCTCTTCACAAGAGGTTACAGATGGCTTTTAGAAAGACAGCCTCTCTAGCAACAGGGGAGGGTATTGCCAGAACCAGAAGACTCGGCAAGGAGGAGAGAGGGAAGAGGGAGCAGGAAAAAATTGAGCTCTCTGAAAGACACTAACCAGAACCGAAAATATTCCCAACAGTGGTGAGGTCACTGAGGGAGGGAATTGTGTTCAAGTGTTTGTTGATTTCCTACAGATCTGCAAATCTCTTGACTGCTTTCTAGGAGTAAAATTTGTTGTTTAAGAATTTCCTTAGCAAGACCTGTCTATTCCTTCCTATACCTGTCATGTTATCCCCAAAGAGTTAAACTGCAATCTAGAGTGCAGCACCAGGAAGTGAGAGCATTAGGTACTTGGGGTCTTCAGCATTGGTCTCAGGGTTGAGAGCAGTTGGACTGCAGGGCCCCTTTACCCTAGGAAGGGTGCCATATAGGAAATGTGCATCCCAGGAGTATACCAGAAAGGCCAGAGAGAGACACTGCTCAGACCCAGCTGGGTTGGAAGTACATGGGATCCAAAAATTTACCCAATACAGCAGACCAGTGACCCCCCACAAGGGGGGGATGGGATGACTCAGCCAGGATTATAACAGTATTATTTTTAAAATCTCACAATCTTTAGGCCAATCTGATGATTTTTGATGGCCTGAATTATAGTTTTTGAAAGCTTTGCATTAGCAGTACTGGGTCCACAGCCTAGCAATGCAAAGACGTAGCAACTAAATATATCTATTTATTCCATTTATTATTCACCGTACTATTTACTGTTCAGACACCTAACCAGCTAGGTCTAATATCACCTGATGATTCACTCAGTCTCTGCTACTTGCCTTCATATCTGCTCTGTCCTTGGTTGCCTCCCTTTCCACTGTATCAACCCTAATTTTCCACAGAAGATTGAGTGGGAATTATATATCAATTTAGCACCTCACAATACAATTTACACCGGGCCTCCATGCAGCCAAACTTTCACTCCCAGCACCAATGAAACCCAAGTTACTACAATCTTTCCCTAGGGAGCAGCTCAGGCATAGTGGTGCATTGTACTTCAGTCACAGTTTAAATGCTGAGATCTGAACATGGCCTGTTGTCTATACGAAAAAAGGATTTGAAAATACAGACTATAGCAGTTGAGATGTATACTTAACATTCTGATATGCTGTGCCCAGATAACACTGTATCTGGAAACCTGACATATCTGAAGATTCCACTAACTGAAATAAGGCTAGTTATTATTCCTCCCAAGTACATCTGTTCCTATTATAATCACTCTGGTTTCAAAAGCATCTCTTTCCATCACCGGACAATGTTTGACTTCATTGGATGAATTGTTACATTGCTAGGAAGGATTCATTTGTAATTGTTAATGTTCACTGATCTGATAGATTTTTATTTCACAATCATCATTTATATTGCTAAGGTGAAAGAAAAACAAAACAGCACAGGCATGCGTGCACATTGGGGGAAATCTACAAACAAGCTTCCATAAACATCAAGAAAGGGCCAACACAAATTTCCCCATATTAGGTCTTATATTGAAAAAAGGCACTTTAAATAAAATATGCGAGGGCAATTCAGCCTTAACCGAAGACTATACAGTCACTGTTAACAACAGTAAATCTGGCACTTAATGTTTAATGGCCATATACTGGCCTCAGTCTATATTCAGAATTTCCATTAACATCAGTAGGATTTCTACATGAGGACAATATATGGACCCATTTTTCTTGGGTAAATCTCCAGTCTTTGTTTTAGGTAGAGAAGTTCCCATTCTGTGCTCCTTCCCCTTTGGAAAAATCCATCTCTGGAATGAGAACAGGGAAACAGCTTGGAGTTGGGGTAGCTGGATTCAGTGAGAGACTAATATGAAAAATATTAATGTTATGAAGATTTTTGTGTAGAAGTTAACGGTACTCCTGCCCTCAACTCACACTGCATTCAGTACAAAAAAAACCCACCTATCAGTTCAAAGTAAGCACAGATTACATTAAGCCACAGGTTTTTTAATTTTATTCCTGATTTCGGAGGTTAAAATTGTATACAAGGGGCCTAGTGTTGTGGATAGGTACATTAAAGAAACCAAAACAAACACACATGAATCTACTGTAATTTACTCAGTATGTTCTATGGTCCCTTTTACACAATGAACACCACAACAAGCCCATTGTGATAAGATTCTACAGGGTCTATAACTGGTTCCCTAGCTTAGAATAAAGCTTTTAACTAAAGAGCTCCAGTGACCAAAATGTAAATCTTTACATCAGGAAAAACTGCCTAGTTATTGGATTCTAGGAGTTGCCACAATAGAACAGATCAGTGGTTCATCTACTCCTATCATCCTGCATTCAAGAATGCGACTGCAGGATCTGAAAAATAATCTATAAAACCCTCCATAAATGCACTCAAATTAGCAAACATACAATACCAGGGAGATGGGAAAGAAGGAATTTTCCTCATCATGACCCATCTTGTGATCAGTTCATGTACACTGAAAAGGATGGACGGCCCTCATAATTTTTACCTTTGCTAATGTAACCACAAATACATATAAATGTTAAATCCCTTTTTGGATCTCACTAAGATATTTAACCCAACAACCTCCTGTGTCAATTTAGTTTCAACAGTTAATTATATGTTTAAAATACTTTGTTTTTTTGGGGGTACTTTTGCATCTGCTTAAATCTGATGCCTTTTAATTGAGTACCTTTGTATTCTTGTTTGTTTGCGCTTTTTATATTGCAGTTTTACATCATACATAAGAACATGAAAAATGAATCATTTTAGAAAGTATTACAAATATTAGCCCCAAAGCAGAAGACAAAAGGACTCTTTTTTTTTAAACTGAAAACGAGTCTCTTGGTGCAAGTTCCTTAATGTGTGTGTGGCGGCCTGGAGAAGAGGAGGGAGGCGGAAAATTAAGAAAGAGTGTAAACAAACAAAAGGAGTCACTTAATATCCTAGGAAAAGCCGAGATAGAACAAATACAATTATTACTCATTAACTCACAAGTCATTGCACTCATTATCCATATGGTCACTGTAGCTCTCAAATGATTAATTTAGTCTCACCTAGGCAGATATAGATGATTCCTCTCATTTCATTTGATTATTTTTAAGTCTGATATACATTGCCAATTAAGGAGAATCATGAAACACACACACATTCATTAATATTGTAGCTTATAGTGATTTACAGGAATATTAGAGACAGAATTCTGCACGAAAACCTTTTAAAAAAGAGAAATATCTCCCTGGAAAGGGCCATGAACATAAAAAGCTTTTCATTTTAGTTTCAACTAATGTCAATGTCATATTTGCCTGAGAATAAACTACAGAACTGGGCATTTTTAAAATTATCATCATCATCCTTCTCCTTTCTAAACAAATAGTCTACATCATTTTAATAGAGCGGCATGAAACTCAAAAGGTTCACATAACAGGTATACATGCAAACATTGTTCTCAGTTTCAGGTGGGCACATTTCCCCTCTTCCTCTAAAGATTAGGGTTTTCATCAAATCCAAAACCATACAATGAAAATTACTTGAAACTGTTTAATTTTATCTTGTTTCACACTGCAACCCTGTAAAATCATGAATTTTATATGGTTCAAATCTGTAAGTCAGACCATGTTCAGTAGAAATGTTTGCAACTCATCATCAAGCTAGGACCAAGTCTCAAGTTTGTAATGAAATCCTAAATCACATGATCTTTGTGTAGTTTTAGATTTCTTTGCAAATCTCACATAAATATTATTAAATAATAATTAAATAATAAAGCTAATATCTCTTACCTCATATTTCGGGTTACTAATAATTTTTGTTGACCATTTTGGAACAATTTCTATTTTTGCTACATCTTTTTTGAGATAACTAAAATACTGTTGTTTTTTGATCAGCTTAAGGACCCACCATTTATTTATATGATATGTTTTGCCTTCTTCTCTATTCCTTTTTTAATACAATCTAAGGCCTTATTCTCTTTTTGACCCTCCACTTAGATCATTTTTCCTGAGTGGTCACAAATAATTCTGAACCTACCAGTGTATCTCTAATCTTCACTAATCAAGAAATCATAGGTCTGAAATATTATAATCTCTTGATCTTTTCTATCAGCTATTTTGTTCAATCTTTAAATGACAAGTTAAGGAGGTGCTATTTACCCTTACAGAAGCCTCGCCCATCTGTCCCCATCATTTTCTAGGCCATCTATAACTATTTCCTGTTATTTTAACAAGTATTTTTCCTGACACTAAAGTAAGGCTTCCTAGTGTCCTGTTTCCTGTAAGACACTCCAGTCCTTGGTATAACTAGTAACTATAATATGTAATTTATCACTAAAAAGTAAGCAGCTCATTTATTTTGGCCTTTAGTTCCTTCAGAACTCTGCAATAAATCAGCAGGCCCACATGGTATTTATCCAAATATAATTTCTCTAGTTGTTGCGTCTCCTTTTTTCAATACTTCTGTCTGCATGACACCACCTGTAAAGCGTAGCTCTAGGGTAGATATTTCCCCATCATTCTTTGTGGTGTTTAATGATGCAAGAAATCATTTAGCTTCTCTGCAATTTCCTTCGCATCTTTGGTGACTCTCATTACACCCTTATGCAGGACTTGAACTTATTTTTGGTTCAAGGAGAAGGAATCTTCCAGCATATTCCTGTGGATGAGAGGGAGGGAGTGTTCAAAAATGTGGTTCAAGATAAAGCACTCTCGGTTCTGAACACATAACCAGTAAACAGTGATTCTGTCCAGTGTTCCCTGTGTCTAGGGTAACCAACAGGGAGACAGAAAGGCAGGGCTTGTCTACTCTAAACAAACACTTAGTTCGTAGAGAGCTGAGATGTACTAGCCTGCCGTGCACTAAGTGTCCATGTGGACCCTGCTGCCAGGCATTAAAAAGCTCCCTGGTGAGCTTTAATCTACTTTCAAAGCAGGGTATCACCTCACCTTGCCATGAACTAAACAGTGGTTTAGAAAAGCCAGTAACTTGTAGCAGCCATCCAGTTGGGAGAACAGAAAGCATTTACAGACCTCACAGGGAGAGTGCTTAATCCCAACAAGACCAATGAGTCAGGAAGAGAGTGGAGGGAACCACTACTAATAGGGGGGAGGTGAGAAAGAAGGTGACATGGGCAGGAGTGTAACAAAAAGCCCCTGTTTGGCACACTGTGCCACCCTTATTCCAAGTGGAGCCACTGGGCCCCAATATACCATAATTCGGGGGGAAATGGAAGAAGGCTCTCAACTTAGTCCCCCCTTCACTCCCTCAAACTCAAAACTGAAAAAGGATTGGCTGAGGAACCTATGAAATGTCTAATTTTCCTGTTAAGGGATCAATTTGTGTCTGGAAGAACTCATAAAACTGAGCAACTTCTGCAAATCGGTTAGCTAACTTGCAGGTCCAGATGCAGTCTCTCGTACTGAAACAGACTAACAGGACCAAATCCTACGAACAGGAAACAGGCAGAAAGAGCTGAGTGCAGGGAAGGAGAGAAGCCACCTGGTTGTGGTTACACTGAAGGACTGAATCAACACTCTAGAAAATGAATAGGATGCTCGTCAGAAGAAGATCTGTGTTAGCCTCCAGGAAGTCCTGCAGTTAAGAAGGAAGTTCCAGTACCTGCAGGAGTAGATGAAGGCTGAGATGGTCCAAAAGCAAGAAAAACTGACAACTGCTAAATGTGCCAGGTGCCCGGCACAACACAACAGGATGGTCTGATCGCAGGGATTACCCTTTGCCAGGGTCAAGAAGCATTGTCCCTAAAGAAAAGGACATGCCAGACTCAGCTGGAGAAGGAGCAAAGTAACAAAGAGATGGTGAATAACCAGCTCAAGAAAATTAAATCTGAAGGTCAGCCAGGTAATATGAACGTGAAGTCCAACTTGTAGGATCTGAAAAGCCCAATGACATCCAAGTACCAGTCTTTCCTCACAACCGTAGAAACAAGGATAGCCCAGCTGGAAAAGCCAAGGGACTCAGAGACCAAGAAATACCTGACTGCTGGCCACCAGGCAGCTGAAGTGGGAAAGCTCTTACACAAGGGAAAACCACCCAGAAGTTGGAACGGGAAGGGCTCAAACTAGTCCTAGAACTCGAGAAAGAGCAACCCCAGAATGAGCTGCAGGACATGAGAATGGCAGTTAAAAGACTAGAAGAGTGTCTACCAAGACCGTCAAACCTGTATCTCTGGTTAAAAGAAAGTAACTGAGAAGCTTTGAAACTCAGGCAGGAATAGACTCGGTCCTGGAACAAGTTAGGAAGGACTAAAGAGGACAACTCAGAAAAGGACAGCTATATCACAAGAGCACTAGTACATGTGATATGGCGGAAATCGTGGCAATAACTTACCAGGAGGTTGGTGTCTATACATGCGAGTGGAGCGAGGACTCCGACGTTCCAGAGGACTATTCAAAGAGAGGAGTGGAACACCCCTCAAAAAACTGGATACTGACATGCATAAATATGGAGATTGTGTCTGCAAATGAAACTGTGCTAATGGTGATACCCACTACAGCTCCCCAGCAACCCATCCACTAATAAGTTGGAAGGAATTATAAGAGAAGGTTACTGCAGCTGAGAGAATCAGAGTTGAAGTCCTTGCACAGATGAACAGCCTACAGACACACAAAGCAGAGGACTTGCCGGAGCTAGAAAAGATGCACTCCTTTAGCATCCATGTCTTGGCTCAAGTCATAAAACAGGGGCAGAGTTGGCCCACCTGAGAGCACCCTCCGTAGGCTTAAGATCCCAAGCTCCATCCAGAACTGCAACTTCAAAGTGCTGACAATACATATATTTTTAGAGCACTAGCGCAAGCCCCACTGGCCCAAGTCTGTTGACCCAGGTTGGGAAGGCTTGCTGATGCAGGCTGTTTACATGTACTCTAGAACAGTGGTTTTCAACCTCTTTTCATTTGTGGACCTCTAGAAAAATTTTGAATGGAGGTGCAGACCTCTTTGGAAATCTTAGACATAGTCTGTTGACCTCCAGGGGTTCACAACCATAGGTTGAAAACCATTGCTCTAGAAGACCAGATTAACTAGAGACTTTGTTAATTTTAAATTTTGGAGCTGAACCAGGACTCTGAGGTGAAGACTTTATGAACCATTTGTTGTACTTGTTCCTGCCCTGAAGACTTATTAAAATGGGGGCATGCTATTTTGCTAATGCGTGTTGGCTTCTCCTTGCCCCAGGCTGTTAAAGCTGCCCAGTCAGGGGAAATTAAGGTTGGGCACACTCACAGCACCACATCGGGCCACACAAGGACTGCCCATAACTTTACACACATCTGTGACTTTAATCAAGTAATTATGCAAGACTTTAATCAAAAGTTCATCCAAATACCAAAACTGCAGAACAATTTTATTTTCTGGCTCAGAACACTTTGAAAACCGGAAGTCTTTGTTATGAGGAGTATTGTATTCAGCTCCAATCCATTTAGGATAATGAACCAGATTCACATTAGACAAAATGACAGGGTCAAATCTAGACATATATGAGCTTTAAAATGGTCTAACACCCAGGGTTATATTAAAAAATTCCCAATCAGCTCTACATCTGAATCCCCCCACCCCTCGCCAATCCACTTGTTTAACAAAACTGCTTTTTATTGGAAAATATCATTTGTCAAAACAAACTTTTCACAGGAAAGGTTTCTCAGATCTGAGAGTGGGTGAGTGAGTCCCACCCCAGAACAGCCAACAACCCAGGGACTAAAACACTCATCTGGGACACCCAGATTCATATCCCCTGCTCTGCCCAATTTGCAGGAGGCTCTTGAACCCTCATCACTGCCCTAACCACCACCAGCCTATTTGCTGTTCTGGAGTGGAGCTTTCTCAATCTTTCCTGTTGTAGCTCTTCCAATTGTATAAATAATTACATATTCATTGGCCCAGCAAGAGACTGACTCACGATACAGCCCAGTGGTTAGAGCACTCAGTAGGATGTGGGAGACCCAGGCTCAAGTCCCTCCTTCAAGTCAGCCAAAGTAGGGTCTTGAACCTGAGTCTCCCACCTTAATGCCCTAACCACTCTATTGGCTATTCTAGGGTGAGTCTCTCGCTCTCACTTTTCACAACATAATTCAAAAAGGTCTCAAGTGTTCTGATGATGAATACAAATTCCTAAAATCTTCACAATTTTCATGGCACAGGAAAACCATTTGCCACTCAGCTCTATCAGATGTACTTAAGTAATACTAGTTAGTAGCTAACTTATCAACTCCTTGAGTATACACTGTAATTATATTAATCATAAGAAGCTCTTCTGATAATCAGGGAGAAGTCATACTCTGTGTACCTCCACAGAAATTCCATGGAAATTAATAGCACCTTTATATACTATACATGGTTACTGAGAAAATTAATCTGACAATTATGACAAATCAAATGTTAAACTAAATTAAAAATCAAAATTTAATAAATCCCAGCCACTACAGAATGACTTTTAGTGTTTTGAGATGCAAAAAGAAATTATCCAGTGTCTTATAGTGATACATCCAAAAGATAATCTTTTCATCAGGAATTTTAAAGGATTAAAATTACTCTACACTTGTTGTAAACATAATATAACTTCCTTGCAATACCTCAGTTACTTCTTTATATCAACATGCAGATTACTGATTAGTACTGCATCAACATCATGGACAGAACACATATGCTTACTCTGCATTTAGCAAAATCAAACTCTTCGCTTCAGTGAAAACATATTAACTCTGGAACTGGTTATAAATGAATGTAAGGCAGAAGACCTCCAAGCAATGCTTTGGTTTTGTTGTAGCCATAGGAAAGAAATGCATCACTGCTCATCCCTCACTAACATATGGGTGACCTCAGATACATATTTGACATAAAGCTAGGCAACAGACTTTAAAGAAGAATTTTTAAAGCAATATTTTACTACACTCAAGTCGTGCTTACCATCAGATTACTCCTTCACTGTCAAGGACTATAACATAAGGATTTGTTTTAAAAATTAAAATAAGAGATTTCAAATAACATACAAAAATATCTACCTTACAAAATATATTAACATCTAAATCTAATATATTAACATATAACTAGCAATATTTCCAATCAGGAGACTCAGACAACAATCTTAAAGAATTCAAAATGTTATAATAAAGGAAGTAATGTTTAACAAGGAAATTACATCAAATTCAAGTTTAAATGTCTTTAGTTGACCTCTTAGTCGATAAGTAAAACTTTGGAACAGGATACATGTTTTTGCACCTGTCACATTTTGAGACTGAAGTTAAGAGTTTCATTTGTTCAATATCTCATTAAGCATTTTCTTGCTTTTGATAATACTATTCTTATAAGTCTTCTGGAATGTCTGTTTAAAGTAATTTAGTAAATTCTTTAGTAAAGTAATTAAATCATTTAAAATACAAATATGATAAAACACAAAGCATCTAGGTCTAGAATATGTCTTGCATATACACAATAGCTTCTGATCATAACATTTTAACTTTTCTACATTCCAAAATCCTAGAAAAATCTCCAGACACCCCCAATAAAATAAATAAAACCAAATATCAAATGATTGGCAATGTAACTATAAAAAATCTAAGTTCTTTTTCTCATCAGATCTGGTCCCTATATATGTTAAGACGTTGCTACTGTCTTTAGTAACCGAAATAAGATTTTAGTACTTTTTACTCATGTGAGCATGGCAAACCTAATAGTTATGAAGGATTGAGCTGGGATATTTTCTGACACATGAATCAGCAACAGAACCACTAATTATTTTCAAAATACAAGGCCAAGTTTCACTCTGAGTTACAATGGGGATGCTCTATTTATTTAGGACCTAATAGAACAACAAAATAGAATACACACCACAGCCCTCTCTTCACGGGGGCCTAGATTAGTTTCTTCTGTAACTGGCTTTGAGCAACATATTATTTATTTCTTTAGAGAAACACGTCTGCATCATAGAGAAAATCACCTCTTCCAACCTTCTGGGCTACAGACCTGACTGTTGGCTCAGTGGCTTGGCCCAGTGCTCCCAAGTGCTCTCACCAAGCAGGTGTTATATACTGTCTGGCAGGTTAGTTGGTGGGATAACATGGGCTACTCCACTTGTGTAACCCCTACTACTCCTATGGGGGTGAGGAGCTGTTGGCCCAGATGAGCCATTGGCTGGTCCCAAAAGCCAGCATATGCAGTCAGAGGCAATGATCTAGGGTCATGGAGCTGAAAATCCTGTGATTTCAGCTTTGAAAAACTAAGTTTTTGAGTGATAAGAAACATTATCTGAATCTCCCCCATTTTAACTCCTTTTTAGCACTTTCATGAAGTAATAAGTGACAACTGATTCTTTTAAGATTGCTTAAAAGAAAAACTAGTGTGGAACCCAGCGTACCATGTTTTAGCCCATAGCAAACTGTTACAGCCAATTTAATAAAACCTTTCAACAGAGGCTTATTTTATTTCAGCTTTTGAAAGTGTTGTGAGTTAGTGATGAAAAGCAAGTAGCAGTAGTCTGGGCCCGGCATACTGCAGAGAGACACCAAGAAATTGCTCCCCATGGCACTGCCAATGTCTTTTGGTCTTGACCACAACTTCCCAAACACTGGCCTCTCTTGACCAAAGACGGTGAAAACATTGATTGGAGAGTTTGGTAATAACACTGGTCTACAATATTTGAGAAGTTGTCTGCTTCAGAGATAAAATGTGCTATTTATTATGTATTTTTGATGTGCTGAATTCAAATATGACAATTAAAACAACTGATTGGCTACTGTTTCTAAGATATTTAAGTTTTTACATTTTATGTCTACGTATATTGTGTAGATAACAGAGTTTTAATCATAAATTGTAAACCTAGGTCTTTTCATGTGTTTATGGTTGCTTTACATGATAATATCTCACCTGTCCTGTTTATGGAACACTTTAAAAATCAGCAAAAGGGTTATATAAATAAAATTTATTATGAAACAAAAGGCAATAAACTATTATGTACATAGTTTAGTCCTATTCAGTGTCTGCTCGGCGCTTCTTGGCTTGTCTCTTGTATTCATTAAATGGAGCATCTCTTGTCACTGTCCAGCAATACTCTGCAAGCATTGATGGGCTCCATTTGCCATGACAGCGTTTCTCCATTGTTACAATGTCCTGGTGAAATCTGCTGGCCGTGCTCGTCGCTCACTGCTCCGCAGTTTGGTGGAAAAAAATCTAGATGAGAGTGCAAAAAAATGTATCTTTAGTGACATGTTGCAACCAAGACTTTTGTATGCCTTGAGGAGGTTTTCCATCAACAACCTGTAGTTGTCTGCCTTGTTGTTTCAGAGAAAATTTATTGCCACTAACTGGAAGGCTTTCCATGCCGTCTTTTCCTTGCCACGCAGTGCATGGTCAAATGCATCATCTCGAAGACGTTCACGAATCTGAGGCCCAACAAAGACACCTTCCTTTATCTTACCTTCACTTAACCTTGGAAATTTTCCACGGAGGTACTTGAAAGCTGTTTGTGTTTTGTCAATGGCTTTGACAAAGTTCTTCATCAGACCCAGCTTGATGTGTAAGGGTGGTAACAAAATCTTCCTTGATTCAACAAGTGGTGGATGCTGAACACCTCCCAGGCTCCAATGACTGTCGGAGTGGACAATCTTTCTTGATGTAGTGGGAATCTCTTGCACGACTATCCCATTCATGGAGAAAACAGCAGCACTTTGTGTATCCAGTCTGCAGACCAAGCAAGAGAGCAACAACCTTCAAATCGCCACAAAGCTGCCACTGATGTTGGTCATAGTTTATGCACCTCAAAAGTTGTTTCATGTTGTCATAGGTTTCCTTCATATGGACTGCATGACCAACTGGAATGGATGGCAAAACATTGCCATTATGCAGTAAAACAGCTTTAAGACTCGTCTTCGATGAATCAATGAACAGTCTCCACTCATCTGAATCGTGAACGATGTTGAGGGCCGCCATCACACCATCGATGTTGTTGCAGGCTACAAGATCACCTTCATGAAGAAGAATGGGACAAGATCCTTTTGATGGTCACGGAACATGGAAACCCGGCAGGCCACCCCAGGCTCGCACTTGGTGCGCTGGTGCCTGGAGCCGCCTCTGCATCTGAAGATTTATCACCTTGAAATGTAACAGCACTTCCAAGTCTCACACATAGTAGGCAAATTCAATCTTAAATATCAATATTAAAAGACAATAGTTACTGTGCTATTTTCCTTATGGAAAGTCTAAATGCATACGCAGATTAAAAGTAACATGGAACTGACAGCACCTTCCTAGAAAACTACAGAGTATGCATGATGCATTCTATGTATTTTCTAATGCAGCACTACACTTTTTTAAACTAAATTTTATTTTAACTGGGGACTAAAACAGGAAATCAAACCTCTAAAGCTTAAAAAAAGTTGGCTATTGTAGATTCTGTACCTCTATATAGTACCTCCGAGGTCTCATTTATTTGAAAAGTCATATTTTCAGTACAAGAAACTCTTAACTTTTTAGAGTATAGAAAAATGAATAAAATTCCTTTTGCCCCTTTTATATAAATAGCTCACTCCTCTGTGTCCTTTAATTGAACAAAGCTGATTACTTCTGTAACTACAATCAGCAATCCTATGAGTCCGTATGGAAGCAATAACCCATCATAGTGTTAGGAGACAGTGTACTCCATACAAGACATAAATCAGAAGTCTGAAGACTTGTGATCATTCAAGAGCCCATTAAATTTTTCCCAGCAGTAGTGGTACAATGGCCATTTCTAATTTGGGCCAGTAATATTCTGACCACTTAAAATTCCCCTTATCGCAGTTGGATTAGCTCTTCAAATCCTTATGATGTGGTGAAATGTTAAAATATGCCATCTTTCACCTCAGAAGAGACTTCATTTTAGTTTTTGATGAGCTTAAAAACAGTTCTCCGCCTTGATCCCCATTGTGAGATTTGGTTTTAAAAGCCCTCCATGACATAGGTACAGCCTGGGCTCCACACCTTAATCTGACTCTATACCCACAGAGCACTATTTGAATCTTGAATGGAGAAATCCTCTACTGGGTAGCCATGGAATGACTATATGGTTGCCTAATATCTTCCCCGGGCCCCTCCCGCCATGCCTCTTTAAAAAAAAAATTAAAATGAGCCCATTAATTTTTGAAGGGTGTTTGCAAAAATGAAAAGGGAAAGGAATCATCTCATTGACCCCTTCTAGAACTCCGAGAGCTGGCTTCACCTTCAACCATACAGTGCCCCTACCATCATTTCACTAGTACAGGAGTTACAATCTCCAACGTGCTAAAATAGAAATGCTGAAACCCTGCGAAGTATAATGCACCACACTAAAGCACAAAACTGCTGATATCCTATTCCATAACTGTATAGTAATTGCACTTATAATTAAATTTCAGTAAGTAACCCCACACTGGCTTTTGACCATAAATATGTAGAACACTTTTTTTTTACTTCAAGGACTATTAAAATATAAGAACAAAGATGCTTTATACAAAGTCAATAGTATGCTAAAAATTGTTTCCATTTTTAGACATTTTCCTCCAGGGTACTCTATGCATGTGCTATTATTCTCTGAACTAAAACAAAAACAAAAGATGAAATATGGGTGCTGGAAAATTTTTGTTGTTGTAAAATTGCGCTCATTTTGCTCAGCTCAGCAACCCTATATGACAGTCCACAAGATAAGACGTAACTGTCACCAAGAACAAGAGTGAAATCATTTGTGATACTAACACCCTGAGAGCATGAGCATACTAATAATGAATAATGATAAAATAAAATAATAAAGATGGTAAACTAGTTCTCAAAATGCTCTGTTAGTATTTAATTATTTTAAAAATCTTTTTTTATTTTTAAACATTAAAACAAAAAGTTTTGCTTTCGACTCTTCGAGCAACATTAAAGTACTTTAGAAACTGGTTTCATAGTCTTTTCCATTAGGTTCCCGTATTGTTTCGATCACAAATGACCATTCTTCAGCAATACGGGCTGCATCTAGCTGTAGGCTGAGACATGCTAAAGAACAATGTGTATGAAAAGTATTTGCATACTTGTTTACTCTTCACCATTTGCAATGAAACACGTAATTGGGCTGGGAAGCTATCAATCTTCTCTTCTAGAGGCTACGCTAGATTATGGATGCATCAACACAGCCACACAGGGACTGAGCCACTTCCACTCCCCACCAACTTTCCCACTAACCCATCCAGCCTACCCTCAATTCAGCTTCATTTAAAAAAAGAATTATACTACCAGGCAGGATAGAAGAAAACAGCCTTTATCACATTACCTCACTGTCTTCTACAAGATTGTGTCTTACTCCTGCTGCTACTGTGTTATTTTTTCCTCAATTTTCTGTGATGGTGATCTTCTCTCTCTCATTTGCTTTTCCTCTGCCGGTTCCCTCTCTTCTAAATCCTTTCGGTCCACGGCTTTGGCCCCAATTTCATCAATCGATGGCCAGCCATCAGTGTAGTTGTTCTGGTGCGAATTCTGATAACAGCTCAGAAAAGCCGTGATTAGCCCTGGAGAAGTTTATCCAGGTTTCGTGCAGGGGTATGCTCCACAGGTGTAAAACTACAACTTTCCTTGAGTAAGCCTGGGATTTGCAACTACATCTTTTTCCTTCTTTCTCTAGTTCTCAGCCTAACTCTAGTGCTCACTCAACCTTCTCCCCATTTTTTCTCCCTATCTACCCATGCAATGTTTTTCCTCCTCTCCTTGTTCCCAAATACACATCTATTTCCCTCTCTCCCCAAATGTGATTTATCTTCCTTCCTCCACATCTGCCCTGATGTCTCCTTTCTGGACTCCCCAATCTGCCTGCTCTACCTCCTCCTGAATCTCCCTTCTCCCCCTTCTTTTCTTGGGTCCCCACTATCTCCCTCTACCTTTCCGATATCCCCTTTCTCTCACTGAGACCCCATTCTCTCTTCCTCTTTCCTCGAGGAGGTAGTGACACAAATGGTACTCAGATCACACTTATGTGTGTGCTCACAGCACAGGGAAGAAGTGGCACCAATGCAGCATTCACCAGCTACAGCAGCAGACCTTGCTGATGCAAGGCAAGGGAGTCAGCAAATTAGACATGCACGGCTGGCCCATGCCCTCTCGGTTTGGGCTAAGGAGCTGTATAACTACGGTGTAGATGTTTGGGCTCGGGGTGGAGCCCGGCTGTGGGACCTTCCCCCAGGCAGGGCCCTAGAACCCAGGCTCCAGCCCAACCCCCGACATCTACACCACAATTAAACAGCACCTTACCCAGGGTTGCCAACCCTCACGGTTTCACCAGGAGTCTCCCGGAATTGGGCTCTGTCTCCCAAGTCTACTGAAGCCAAACTGGGAGATTTTAGGTGCTAAAAGTCCGGCGACACAGTGGGGCTAAGGCAGGCCAGGAACTGCAGCCAATTGGAGCTGCGAGGGACAGCGCTTGTGGTCATGAGCAAAGCATGGAGCCCTTTGTTCCTCCCCCAGGGGCAGCAGGGACATGCGGGCCACTTCCAGGAGTGGTGCAAAGCCAGGGCAGGCAGGGAGCCTGCCTTAGCCCCACTGCGCCACCGACTGGGAGCTGACCGAGGTAAGTGCCTCCCGGCCGGAGCCCACACCCCTCACTCCCACCCCCTACCTCAGCACAGAGGCCCTTCCCATACCCAAACTCCCTTCCAGAGCTGCACCCCACACCCACTCCTGCACCCCAACCCCTTGCATGGTGAAAGTGAGTGAGAGTAGGGGAGAGCGAGCAACCAAGGGAGCGGGGATGGAGGGAATGGGGCGGGGCCTCAGAGAAGGGGCATGGCAGGGGTGGAGCCTCGGGGAAGGGCCGTGGCGGGCGGGGGGCAGTAAGGGTGTTTGGGTTTGTGTGATTAGACAGTTGGCAACCCTAGCCTTAGGCCAAGCCCTACGAGCCTGAATCAGCTGCCACAGGCCAGTTGCTGGTTTTAATTGCAGTGTAGATATACTCCAAGAGGTTACAGTAGATAAGAGGCCTCTGTAACCAACATGCCAGTTCGCCACTGCCGACTACTGCGGATGGCGATTGAGTGCCTTTGTAGGCTAGGAAGGATTTACAATTTTGCTTCTAAAATGCTATTGAAAGGATGTACCAAAGTACTGCATCTTTTCTTTAAAATAAATAAATAAATAAAAGTCTTAACTTAATTGAACAGTTGTTATTGACCTTGTAACTTCTGACATGTTGCTTTTTAATATAAATTATATAGTTCATTCTTTTAGCTCAACACAAATGGCTTTAATTAAAACATAGGTATAAATAAGATTTTAAATAAATGTTACTATTGCGTACTGTATGTCATTAGAGTACAGGGTGACACAGAGAAACAGAAACAAACTAAGCTTTTGATTGGGAAATATTTTATCTATGCAATGGATAGATACGAAGACCCAATGTGAATTACTGAATTTGGCGAATGAGTTATAGAAAGCATAGAAATGTAAAGATTCTAGTCACAAAGTATACTTTGCTCATTTGTGTTGACAGCTGTGATTTAGCTGTAATTATTTACAGTGCTTCATAAGTTAAGTAGTATGTTTTGTAAAAACATAAGACTTCATTGTAGCACCTGCTGTTGCATTTCTGTTGTGAAAGAGAAAGACTACCATTTTTATTTTATTATTCTTAAAAATTCTTAAGTGGGAGAGTTAGTGAAGTGTGGTGATGCTCTGATATATATCATTAGGAATAAAAAACTGAAATGTCTATGATGACATAATGACAAAAGGAATTATTTGTTGGCTCTATTTTCAGAACAACTCTCAACAATTTTGCTGAGTTAAAATACAAGACTCCTATTAAACTAGAGTTGTTGAATGTTGCACATGGCCATTTTTGCCACATTCTTTAATACCGAGATCTATAGGAACTTTGAGAATATTGACATTAGACTGATGATAAGCACTTACACAGTGCGTACAGACACCCAGTGGTTTTTGCTGGAGTCAGTAAACTCAGACAAAGTAGGAAGCAGCAGACTTGTAATTAGAACTGAACAATATTTCATTGTGATTTCATTATCTTTTGATCATCATTTAATGGTAATAGTTCTACAGCTAAGGGGAAATGGCCTGAATTTGTCCCATGCTTCTGACATGACAAATTACATATATAGGAGAATGTCCAGGACATACACCTTAACACACTCAAAATCGCGTTCAGCAAACAAGGACACTCCACCAGAGAAGTACATTGCATCACGGAATGGTCCACCCAAATATCCCAAGAGAATCTGCTTCAATCCAGAAATAAAACCCCCTTCAACTGCACACCCCTAGTTGTCGCCTACCACCCCACACTGGAACCCATCCAGGGTATCAAACATCTACAACCCATACGCAATGGTGACCCCCATCCTGAAAGAAGTCTTTCCTGAACCCCCTCTTCTAGCCTTCAAACAACCTTCCCCCATCATCTCCCTGCAACCTCTCCAAGCTCCCCGCAGACCAGGACCCACCAACTCAAAGCAGCACCAGACCCTGCCAAAACAACAGATGCAAAACCTATAGACCTAACTCGACTGCTACAATGATCAACACCCCTACAACACACCTTTCCAGATCCAGCGGTCCTACACATGCGTATCACAACATCTAGGGTACCTCATCCAGTGCACTAAATGCCCCAATAACAACCATGTGGGTGAAACCAGACCATCACTATGCTCAAATGAACTCACACAGGAAAATGATCAAAGACAAACAGCCGATGGGTGAACACTTTTCTCAAAGCGATCATTCTAGGTCTGACCTATCAGTCCTCATCCTCAAAGAAACCTGCAAAACACCTTCAAAAGACAAGTCTGGGGGCTTAAATTCATCACTGTGCTAGATACTAAAAATCATGGTCTTAATAAAGACACTGGATTTATGGGCTTATGACAACTATCTGTAACCCACTAAGCCCCACTTTTTATCCTACGACTACAGGGGTTGTAATTGGCCACTTCACCTTAAATGATACCTTAGAATACGTGCTGACTACTTATGCAAAACTATCAGTTTGACCTTGTATGTGGCTGTCTCACTCTGAATACCTTCCCACACCCGAAGAAGAGCTCCATGTAGCTCAAAAGCTTGTCTCTCTCACCAACATAAGTTGGTCCAATAAAAGATATTACCTCATCCACCTTGTCTCTCTAATACCCTGGGACTGACATGGCTCCAACAACATTGCAATACACACAAGCCTACTCCTGGCTTGGGCTAGGACTGCCTTACAGTTGAAAGAGGCACAAAAGCCCTGGGAACCAAACCACCCAGTTGACACATTCAGACTTCGAGGCTGTGAGCTGAGTCCCTGCTGGCCAGGTTGATGTAAGGCACCAAAAGTGCTAGTGCAGTATGGTGTGCACCTGAAGGCTAAGTAATAATGGCTGTATGCATGTATGTGGACTGGGGGGAAAGTCTGAAAAATGTGGATGGAAAATGGTGGCTCCAGAATGGAAAGGAGACAGAGAGAACGTAGGTGAGTTTTCAAGTCAAGGCAAAGTCTGACATGGCAATTCCCTTTTTCATACTTGGGAACTGGGGAATAGAGTTTCAAATGTTAAGAAAATTAAAGCAAACAAACAATTGTATACACAAAACTCTTTAAAACTGATATTTATAATATGTAGTATAAAAGATCCATAGATACAAAGGGCTACACACTGTGGCCACAAAGGAATTTGTAGTTTTAGCCAGAGAGAAGTCTCATCCTTATACTCCAAAACAAAAATCACTAATATTTGAACTAAAGGAGAGTCTCCATTAGCACCTGTAGCCTTCAGGCTCATGACACACATTTGAGAAGGTCAAAGATCCCATCCAGCAGAAGGCAGAGACCCACACACAACTGCCAGTACATATATTTATTTTGACTTGACATTTAAAAATGCCCATACAAAACTCTGAGTACCCCAGTGATAATTAAGTGTGTAATGAACAGGTCGGATTATGAACAGGAGGCTGCCAGGCAACTCTCCAAGACCACATTCTACAGGCCACTATCCTCTGATCCCACTGAGGAATACCAAAAGAAACTACACCATCTGCTCAAGAAATTCCCAGCTAAAGTACGGGAACAAATCTACATGGACACACCCCCAGAACTCCGACCAGGAGTATTCTATCTGCTACCCAAGATCCATAAACCCGGAAACCCTGGACGCCCCATCATCTCAGGCATTGGCACTCTTACAGCAGGATTATCTGGCTATTTGGACTCTCTCCTCAGACCCTACGCTGCCAGCACTCCCAGCTATTTTCGAGACACCACCGACTTCCTGAGGAAACTACAATGCATTGGTGTTCTTCCTGAAAACACCATCCTGGCCATCATGGATGTAGAAGCACTTTACACCAATATTCCACATGAGGATGGACTACAAGCTGTCAGGAACAGTATCCCTGATGAGGCCACAATACGCCTGGTGGCTGAGCTTTGTGACTTTGTCCTCACCCACAACCACTTCAGATTTGGGGACAACTTATACCTTCAAGTCAGTGGCACTGCTATGGGTACCCGCATGGCCCCACAGTATGCCAACATTTTTATGGCTGACTTAGAACAACACTTCCTCAGCTCTCATCCCCTAGTGCCCCTCCTCTACTTGCGCTACATTGATGACATCTTCATCATATGGACCCACGGAAAGGAGGCCCTTGAAGAATTCCATCTGGACTTCAACAATTTCAACCCCACCATCAATCTCAGCCTGGACCAGTCTACACAAGCGATCCACTTCCTGGACACTACAGTGCAAATAAGTGATGGTCACATAAACACCACCCTATACTGGAAACCTACTGACCGCTATACGTACCTACATGCCTCCAGCTTCCATCCAAGACACATCACACGATCGATTGTCTACAGCCAAGCCCTAAGATACAACCGAATTTGCTCCAACCCTAAGACAGAGACAAACACCTACAAGATCTTTATCAAGCATTTGTAAAACTACAATACCAACCTGGGGAAGTGACGAAATAGATTGACAGAGCAAGACGGGTACCCAGAAATCACCTACTACAGGACAGGCCCAACAAGGACAATAACAGAACACCACTGGCCATCACATACAGCCCCCAGCTAAAACCTCTCCAGGGCATTATCCACGATCTACAACTTATCCTGGAAAATGATCCCTCACTCTCACAGACCTTGGGAGGCAGGCTAGTCCTTGCTTACAGACAACCCCCCAACCTGAAGCAAATACTCACCAGCAACTACACACCACACCACAGAAACACCAACCCAGGAACCAATCCCTGTAGCAAACCTCGTTGCCTACTCTGTCCCCATATCTACTCCGGCGACACCATCAGAGGACCCAACCACATCAGCCACACCATCAAGGGCTCATTCACCTGCACATCTACTAAAGTTATATATGCCATCATATGCCAGCAATGCCTCTCTGCCATGCCAAACCAGACAGTCCCTCCGCAAAAGAATAAATGAACACAAATCGGACATCAGGAATGATAACATACAAAAGCCAGTAAGTGAACACTTCAATCTCCCTGGTCATTCTATTACAGATTTAAAAGTCACTATCATTGAACAAAAAAACTTCAGAAACAGACTTCAAAGAAAAACAGCAGAACTAAAATTCATTTGCAAATTTACCACCATTAATCTGGGCTTGAATAGGGACTGGGAGTGGCTGGCTCATTACAGAAGCAGCTTTTCCTCTCCCGGAATTGACACCTCCTCATCTTGGGAGTGGCTACATCCACCCTGATTGAATTGGCCCTGTCATCACTGGTTCTCCACTTGCGAAGTAACTCCCTGCTCTCCATGTGTCAGTATATAATGCCTGCATCTGTAACTTTCACTCTATGCAACTGAAGAAGTGAGGTTTTTACCTACGAAAGCTTATGCCCAAATTAATCTGTTAGTCTTTAAGGTGCCACCAGACTCCTTGTTGTAAGTGTGTAATTATCGTCATCATTATTATTTATATGACAGGAATGCCCAGGAACCTCAGGCATGGATCAAAGCCCCATTGTGCTAGGTGCTGTACAAAGAACAAAAATAGAACTGAACAGAAATAGTGTAATTTTTGTTTTACAGTGAGGATAATAAATCATTGTAAGACGTTACACCTAGGATGTGATGGATTTTCCCTCACTTGGAATCTTTGACTCAAGATAGGAAGTCTTTGTAAAAGATATGCCCTAGGTCAGACAGAAGTTATGGGCTTGATGCAGGAACCACTTGGTGGAATCCAAGGCCTATATGTTGCAGGTCAGACTAGATTAACATAATGGGAGCTGTTCTCAACTTAAAACTGTTAATCCATGAAAAGACAGCCCCTGACCCAAAGAGCCCCCAGCACCATAAATTATAACTAAACTAATTCCACTCTCCCAAGGTCTTCAGTAATCAAAAAACAGAGATAACAATTTCCCACAGCCAGAAGACAATAAAGATGAAGACTCCATTAAAATTTTTTACTCCCACCAATGCCCTCCGCCCTCCACAGAAAACTATCAGACAAATGGCTGGTTTAAACTATGAACGGTATATGTACATTATACAATTCTGTAGTTCACTATGGTCAAACAGCATTTGAACACATTCTTTACAACTAAAATGCTGTGGTCCAGTACTACCTATAAGGATGCGCATTGCTGAATGTATTAGCATATTTTGGTATCACTTCCTCTATTAAGAGTCTTCATTTCTTTCATATGCTCTACCTGTTGCTCTGTTTTATATCTTCCTTTTGGTTTTCAAGTTCTTGAAGTGCTCTATAAGAGAGTTTACTGTACACAGAGTAGTGTATCTTTGGTCATACACTTTACTCCCCTCTTCCTTTGTACACAACTAATGCTTATGCTATTTGTCAAAATGTTTCCGATTCTGTATATTTTAAAGTTACTTTAAAAAAAAATCACAAGACTACTGGAAATGACATAATTGTTCGTTAGTTCCAGGGAGTTCCATTTCAAGATTTTGGAAGGAAAGGGGCTTAGCATTATTTTTTTAATATAGGAATAATTTGTCATGATGTAGGCTAGTGATTCTTGTTACAGTACTGAAAAAAAGTTAGCGGAGATACTATATAGAAATTAAAAATATATTTTTATATAGCATTTGCTAATAGCCATTGTTATGTCTACTGTTTGCTCTAAGATGAGGTAATGTAACTGACCTTCTTGCTCACTATACCCTTTTATATATATATATATATAAGGGTATATTACTGAATATATATATATATATATATATATTNTACTCTTTATGTCTCTAGCTAGTTTAAACTTATTTTGTGCCTTGGCCTTTCTAATTTTATTCTGACATACTTGTGTTATTTGTTTATATTCATCCTTCATAATTTGACCTAGTTTCCACTTTTTGTAGGGCTCTTTTGTGAGTTTCAGATCATTGAAGATGTCCTAGTTAAGCCAGGGTGGTCTCTTGCCAAACTTCCTATCTTCCTATTGTGATAGACCCAGATCAGTTGGGAACAGCAGAGTAGCAGAAGGGAGATAGACTCACCACTGGATAAGTAGTTTTCTGTTCCCCAAGCAGGGGCTACTCCAGGCTAATAGACCACCTGACACCAATTAACCTGCTAAGAGTCAGGTGAGGCAGTTAAGCACCTGACTCTAATTAAGGCCCCTCTGATGCTATAAAAGAGGTCACTCCAGTCAAGCTAGGGGGAGCCAGGGGAGAGGAAGTGTGTGTGAGGAACTGGGAGCAAGAGGTGTGCAAGAAGCTGAGAGTGAGTAGGCGTACTGCTGGAGGACTGAGAAGTACAAGCGTTATCAGACATCAGGAGGAAGGTCCGGTGGTAAGGACAAAGAAGGTGTTGGGGAGGGCATGGGGAAATAGCCCAGGGAGTTGTAGGTGTCGTGCAACTGTACCAGGAGGCACTCTAAACAGTTGCAGTCCACAGGGCCCTGGGCTGGAACCCGGAGTAGAGGGCGGGCCCGGGTTCCTCCCATACCTCCCAACTCCTGATCAAACACAGGAGGAATTGACCTGGACTATAGCTTCTACCAGAGGGGAAGGTCTCTGGACTGTTTCCTGACCCACAGGGTGAATCTGTGAAGCAAGCAAATCCGCCAATAAGCGCAGGACCCACCAAGGTAGAGGAGGAACTTTGTCACAACTGGTGTCAGCAGTGGGATTTCGGGTGCACAGCACGGCAGAAGGATGATTTAAAAAAAAAAAAAAAGGGGGAGAGGGTTTATTTATTTTTTCCACCACAATGGATGACGTAGTGCGGGCACTCATACAAGCTACAGCAGCCCAGCAGGAGGCTACCCGTGTCCAGGCAGCCACCCAACAGGAGGCAGTGTGCTGCAGCAAGAGACTAATCGCCTGCTGATGGACCAGGCTGCTCAAGACTGAGCTATGTTGCGAGAACTGGTAAGCCAGGTAAAGACCCTTATAGAGCTGAACCGTGGCCATGATGGGATGCGGCTCATACGGGCCAGCCATTGGCTGCAGAAAATGATGCGGGAGGATGATGTACAGGCATACCTTCTGGCCTTTGAGAGAACAGCCCTACGGGAGGCCTGGCCTTGAGATCAGTGGTCTGGCATCCTTGCCCCATTCCTGTGTGGGAGGCCCAGAAGGCCTACTATGATCTGCCTGAAGAGGCTGCAGCAGACTACCCCCAGCTGAAAGCAGAGATCCTGGCCAGATCTGGGGTAACGACTGCAGTACGGGCTCAGCGGTATCACGAGTGGAGGTACCAGGAAAACAAAACTTCGCGGTCCCAATTGTATGACCTCATCCATCTCACACGAAAGTGGTTGCAAACTGAGTCCCCCAATCCAGAAGAGATACTAGAGGTTCTGGTCATTGAACAATACATGAGGGGACTACCGCCAGACCTTCGCACCTGGGTAAGCCAGAATGAACCCTGCACCTACTACGAGGTCGTCGCATTGGTAGAGAGGCGAAGGACGGCGAGGGAGCTAATCCGACCAGTTAAGGAAGAGGCACCCCGGGTTAAATTAGCAACACCAAGCCCCAAAGCTCGGGTGACTGGGCCACCAAGAGGGCCCAGGTGGAAAAAGAGAGGGGCTGGAGGCCCACTAGAGGCCACAACGAGTCGGAGCACTGAGGGAGAAGAGGATCGGGATGTTAGACTGCCCAAACCAAGAGACCTGGGAATGCCTAGGGCTCCATATAGATGTTATGCCTGCGGGAAGTGGGGACACATAGCTGCACAGTGTCCCAATGCAGTGTAACCGAGGAGCCTATGCAGTGTAACTTGGGGAACTGGGCAGATCCATGCTCCCTAATCCACCTTGTGGGGGTCTCACTAACCCCACATATGTATACCAGACCAGTGAAACTAAATGGGGTAGAGGCCACAGCACTGGTTGATTTGGGGAGTGCTATCACGCTTGTCTCGGGGAAGCTTGTGAAGCATAGTCAGCTGCTGTGGGCTAAGCATACAGGGATAACCTGTGTCCATGGGACAGTTGGTTATTACCCCAACATCCCAGTAAAAATCGAGATTCAGGAGAACACTACTGAGGTAGCAGCAGGTGTAGTCCCTAAACTCCCATATCCGGTGCTAATAGGGAGGGACTTCCCAGGGTTTGGAGACTTACTCCCGGTAAGGGGACTAGAGAAAGGGGGAAACCCTGAAGTTAGTGAGGCATCCACAGTAGACTGTCAACCCCCAGTCTTCTCTGAAATATCCCCAGATTTGTTCTCCACTCCCAGACAGGGTAGAAAGACAAAAAGGGAAAGGAGGGCAGCTAAGGCCATAGGGAACCCGAATACTGACCCAAAGCCAGAGGGTCGCTCTCGTAGGTACGTGGACCCGAGCAGCTGAAAAGGAGGCCACCCAGGAGGGAGAAGCACCCGAGTCTGACCCCCACCCTAACACTTCTGAACCAGTAGAGGCAACAGAGACTGGCCCCCTAGATCTCGGGCAGATTAGCCCCGGGAGAGGAAATTTTGGACGGGACCAGGCAGAAGACCCAAGGTACGACAACATTAGGAAGGAGGTGACTGAAATAGATGGGTCCCGTGGAAGGGAAAACCCAGGGACCAGGACCCTACTTCATAATGAAGAAGGATCTCTTATACCCGGTTGCACCAGTACAGGGGCAGAAGGTACAGCAGATCCTAGTATCTCAAAAACACCAGAATGCTGTATTCAGTCTTGCCCATAGTCATCTTTTTGGGGGACATTTGGGGGTAGAGAAGACCCTGGCCAGGATCCTACGACGGTTCTTCTAGCCCGGAGTACTTGAAGAAGTGCGGAGGTACTGTGCGTCCTGCCTGGAATGTCAGCTGCACAGTTCCCGTCCCCACTTGAGGGCACCTTTAGTACCCCTTCCCATCATAGAGGTCCCCTTCGAGCAAATAGCCATGGATCTAGTGGGACCCCTGGAGAAGACTGCCCGGGGCCACCAATATATACTTGTCATTCTAGATTATGCTACTCGCTACCCAGAAGCCGTCCCCCTGCGAAACACGGCCTCTAAAACGATTGCTAAGGAGTTGGTGGGGATCTTTGCCCGAGTGGGGCTACTAAAGGAGATATTAATAGACCAAGGAACCCCGTTTATGTTGAAGCTAATGAAGGACCTCTGTACGCTGCTCCATATTCATACCCTGACTCTATCATCCACAGACTGATGGGTTGGTAGAAAGGTTTAACCAAACCCTCAAGGCTATGATAAGGAAGGTGGTAAGTCGGGACGGGAAGGACTGGGACACCCAGTCCTTATGTTCGCTATCCGGGAGGTACCTCAGGCCTCAACTGGATTCTCCCCCTTTGAGCTGTTATATGGGCGCAACCCCCAAGGCATCCTTGACATAGCCAAGGAAATTTGGGAGGAGGAACCCAGTGAGGGGAAGAACATAATAAATAAATTAATGGCGATATCCCATCTCCTAGAACTGGAAGGGACCTTGAAAGGTCATTGAGTCCAGCCCCCTGCCTTCACTAGCAGGACCAAGTACTGATTTTGCCCCAGAACCCTAAGTGGCCCCCTCAAGGACTGAACTCACAACCCTGGGTTTAGCAGGCCAATGCTCAAACCACTGAGCTATCCCTCCCCACTAAAGCTATCCCTCCCCCCTAATAGACATAATAGAGCATGTGCTACAGATGAGGGACCGGATAGCCCGGGTCACTCCCATAGTGAGGGAGCACCTAGAAAAGGCCCAAGAGGCCCAGCAAACCTACTACAATCATCAAGCCAAGGTTTGTCAGTTTCAGCCCGGTGACCGAGTAATGGTACTGGTACCCACGGCCGAAAGTAAGCTGTTGTCCCAGTGGCAAGGGCCCTATGAAATAGTTGAACCCGTAGGGGAAGTAAATTAGAAGGTGCGACAACCGGGACATCGAAAACTAGAACAGATATATCATGTCAACCTTCTGAAACCCTGGCATACTCGAGAGGCGTGCACAGTGGTTCAGGAAGACTTATACCCAGGGAACAAAAATCCTGAACAGGTGAGGGTGTCTCCCGATCTAACGACAGCCCAGAAAAAAGAGGTAACTGAGATGATCGCCCAATATCAGGATGTATTCTCAACAAAGCCGGGTCGCACAACTGGGACATCATCACATCGTGACAAACCCTAGGGCCAGAGTAACAATGAGGCCCTACCGGGTGACAGCAGCCAAAACGGAGGAAATAAAAGCGGAAGTCAGGAAAATGCTGGAGATGGGGATCATTGAAGAATCTCACAGTCAGTGGTCCAGCCCAATAGTGTTGGTGCCCAAACCTGATGGCACCATGAGGTTCTGCAATGACTTCCGGTGACTAAATGAGATATTCCAGTTTGATGCCTACCCTACACCCCGCATAGATGAATTAGTAGACCGTCTGGAGAATGCCCGGTACTTAACGACCCTAGACTTGACAAAGGGGTACTGGCAGATTCCCCTAACTGAAGATGCAAAGGAGAAGATGGTGTTCTCTACACCAGAGGGTCTTTTCCAGTATACGGTCCTTCCTTTTGGACTACATGGGGCCCCAGCTACATTTCAGCGCCTCATGGACAAGTTATTATGCCCCCATGCCAGCTATGCTGCAGCCTACTTGGATGACGTGGTGATTCATACCCCAGACTGGGAAACCCACTTGAAGAAGGTGGGGGAGGTCCTTGATACCTTCAGGGGAGCTGGCCTTACGGCAAACCCTGTTAAGTGTGCTGTGGAGTTCACAGAGGCCAAATATCTTGGCTACGTGGTAGGAAAAGGTCTGGTGCAACCTCAACTGAACAAATTAGAGGCCATCCAAAATTGGCCACGACCAAGTAGTAAGAAGCAGATCCGAGCATTCCTAGGGGCGGTGGGGTATTACCGGCGTTTCATTCCCCATTTTGCCACAAGGGCAAGTCCCCTAATGGACCTAGTGAAGGCCCGTGGTCCGGATCCAGTCAGATGGTCCGACACAGCAGAGAAGGCATTTGCAGACCTACGGACTGCCCTCTGCAGTAACCCTGTATTGATAGCCCCGGATTTCACCAAGGAATTCATCCTTTAGACAAATGCATCCGAGGTGGGGCTAGGGGCTGTCCTGTCGCAGATGGCTGGGGAAGAGGAACACCCAATTCTCTACCTCAGCAGGAAACTCCTTCCGAGGGAACAAAAATACACAGTGGTAGAGAGAGAATGCCTCGCCATAAAATGGGCCATGGAAACACTGCGTTACTACCTGCTGGGGCGCAGATTTGTCCTCATGACCGACCATGCCCCTCTTCAATGGATGCAACGGAACAAGGAAAAGAACACAAGGGTAACCAGGTGGTTCTTATCCCTCCAACCTTCCCAGTTCCACATACAGCACAGAGCAGAGAGTCGCCATGGCAACACCGATGGCTTATCACATGTACACTGTCTGGCATCCCAAGCTGCCCAACCCCTTGGTGTTGAGCAGGGGGGAGGGATATGTGATAGACCCAGACCAGTGGGGAACAGCAGAGTAGCAGAAGGGAGATATACTGGCCACTAGATAAGTAGTTTTCTGTTCCTTGAGTGACCAGAGCAGGGGCTGCTCCAGGCTAATAGACCACCTGACTCCAATTAACCTGCTAAGAGTCAGGTGAGGCAGTTAAGCACCTGACTCTAATTAAGGCCCCTCTGATGTTATAAAAGTGCTCACTCCAGTCAAGCCAGGAAGAGGCAGGGAGCCAGAGGAGAGGAAGTGTGTGTGAGGAACTGGGAGCAAGAGGTGTGCAAGAAGCTGAGAGTGAGTAGGCGTACTGCTGGAGAACTGAAAAGTACAAGCGTTATCAGACATCAGGAGGAAGGTCCGGTGGTGAGGACAAAGAAGGTGTTGGGAGGAAGGCATGGGGAAGTAGCCCAGGGAGTTGTAGGTGTCGTGCAACTGTACCAGAAGGCACTCTAAACAGTTGCAGTCCACAGGGCCCTGGACTGGAACCCGGAGTAGAGGGCGGGCCCGGGTTCCCCCCATACCTCCCAACTCCTGATCAAACACAGGAGGAATTGACCTGGACTGGGGAAGGTCTCTGGACTGTTTCCTGACCCACAGGATGAATCTGTGAAGCGAGCAAATCCGCCAATAAGCGCAGGACCCACCAAGATAGAGGAGGAACTTTGTCAAAACACACACACACACACACACACCCCTTTTAGTCCATGCTAGGATGACCAGACAGCAAATGTGAAAAATCGGGACAGGGGGTGGGGAGTAATAGGAGCCTATATAAGAAAAAGACCCAAAAATCGGGACTGTCCCTATAAAATCGGGACATCTGGTCACCCTAGTCCATGCATATAACCACAAGTCATTTTGCTGTATCCTCAACTGAAAGCTTGTACTGTGAACTATTGCTTCCACTGATTATTTTGTTTTGTAAAATGTTAGTGTATACCCTTTAAATGTTTGCAAAATTGGAATTTTAACATTTCACAGTATGAAAGATCCCCAGCAACTGTATTATCTTTAAATAATTATATCAGCATGCAAATGTAAATCCTAAACTTTAAATTCCTGGAATACTGGGTGTTGGAGTTTTTGTTTTGTTTTTGTAAGGAGGGAGGTGACTAAAAAAAGCACTGAAAGATAGTCATTATGCAAGCCACCAATAATACAGTAAAAGCTGTTTTATCCGGCATGTTGGGGGAATAGTGGGTGCCAGTAGGTGAAAAATGCCGGTTAATTAAGAGGGAGTGAGTTTGGGTGCGGGGTGTGGACTTGAGGAGGGAGTTTGGGTTTGGGAGGGGGCTCGGGGCAGAGGGTTGGGGTTTGGGAGGGGTTTCAGGGTGCCCGATCCAGGGGCCACTCACCTTGGGCAGCTCCCTGCAAGTAGGGTGACCAGACAGCAAGTGTGAAAAATCAGGACAGGAGGTGGGGGGTAATAGGCGCCTATACGAGACAAAGCCCCAAATATCGGGACTGTCCCCATAAAATCGGGACATCTGGTCACCCTACCTGCAAGTGGCGACCTGTCTGGCTGCTCCGAGGCAGAGGCGCGGCAGGTGTCTCTGTGTGCTGCCTCCACCCGCAGGCTCCGCCCCCAGAGCTCCCATTGGCCATGGTTCCCAGCCAATGGGAGCTGTAGAGCCAGTGCTCAAGGCGGGACAGGGCAGCGCGCAGAGCTGCCTGCCGTACCTCCACTTAGGAGCAGCTGGTCAGGTCGCTACTTGTGGGTGGCTCCTGGATTCAGCCCCCACTCCTGCGCCCCAAGCCTCCTCTCGCACCCAAACTCCCTCCCAGAACCCACGCTCCAGACCCCCTCCTACACCCCAACTCTGTGCCGACCCCATGCCAACCAGACTATAAACTGGCATTTCGATGAAGATCAGAAATGCCGGTTTATAGAGCTTTCTGGTTGGTGAAGTGCAAGGTAAAACAGCTTTTACTGTATATCTTTTTAATTTTCTGCATTCCTCATACTAGCTTTTTAATGGTTCCACACAGCATTTGGATTAAGGAGCATTTGGAGAAATAAACACTTTCCCCCCTGTTTTAATTCAAAAACAATTCTCGGCTGCTGAACAAATGAATGAATATGCAGCAAATGTATCCTAATGAACAATGCAAGAAGAAAACCTTAAATTTCCACATGAAACATATGGCAATAAAACAATATAGTGCTTCAATTCTATGGTGAGGGAAGCTATAGAAATAGCTTAGATATATATACCTAGTCAAAATAAATGGGGGCGTACAATTCCTATCTATTCAGAAAGTAGCTACAATAAAGTTAAGCTTTTCAGAATTAACCTGATCTAGTGAAAGCCAAACTGCACTGATAGACATTCCATAAAGCTCTGCAGAAGTCAATGGAGTTTCACAAGATTTATGTCTGCAGTATTTGACCCCCAAGAGACTCAGTTCAGAAAAAGCAACATCCCCAGTTGCTTGTCCCTGGAGACTGCAAAGAGGTCCCTTCACAGACACAGGGATAGAGAAGATTTGGGGGAAGGAGAGGGAGAGTAATTAAAAATGTTCTATTTGCTCATGCTCACTCTCTCTCAACTTTGCCCAACCTAATTACAATTTGTGGCTGTTGAGTTCCTGAGATTCATGTTGGGGAAGACAACTGGTACCATACTCAGAGTACTCCAGGCACCTTAATACAGAGGAAGATTCCTCCCCAATTGCTGTGGAGAATGGACATCATTTAGCCATTATGAGAACAGGAACCCGAAGGAGAACATATTTTCTTAATAGTTGCCAAGTTTTATTCCTAATGACCAGGAAAAATAAGGAAGAAGCAAAGTCAGGGCAAATATTATCAAACCTTATTTTGTGTATAGCAGAAAAATAATCAACTATAGATACAGATCAATTTCACAAATACCCTTCATAGTATTACAGAGTTAATCTACTGTAGGAATAGGTCAAAAACAAAAGTGCCTCCTACCACAAGCACAATCGTCAGCAGGAGAGCTTCATCTTACCTTCTGAGCACAAAGTATCAACACAGCAGGATTAGCAAGATAAATATTAGGAGTGCTGGCTAAAACTGGGCAACTTTTTTCAGTGAAGATTGCATTTTTCAGCAAATTAAAACTATTTGCAGATTTGACATGAATTCACCAAATAGTTATGGCCAAAATTTTTTTTTTTCAAGACTGTGGAGCCATTAATGAAACAGCCGGAGGAGATGGTGCCACCACCTCCCTTATAACCTTTAGCCCAGTGGTTAGAGCACTCATCTGGGATGTGGGAGAGACTCATTCAATTCTCCCCTCTGTCAGATAAGGAGAACAGATTTAAAGAGGGGCTATGGAATATTATGATACAGGCCTCTCCTGTTTAAGCTGTTCCACTGTGTATAAATAAATTAATGGTCACGGGAGCAGAGACTTGACCTTGGGTATCCCACCTCCCAGATGAACGCCATAACACCAGGCTAGAGAGTCATTTTCATGCCCTTTCTGGCCCAATGACTATTCAAGTATTTTGTACAAAGTGGAACAGCTTCAGCTGGAGAGATGGAGAGAGTCCAATCCCAGAGTACCCTAGAGCTTTGTGGTTAGGGCACTCACTATGTTCAAATCCCTTCTCCACATCAGGCAGATTCAATGGCTTAGATGGCAGGCAGTTGTGGCACCATCGCCTCCTCCTCAAATCTAGCCCTTTAAAAACTCCCAGAAACAAAACATTTCAGGTGGAACAAAATGTTTTATTTCACCTGAAACTGGATTTCAAATTAGCAGAACTTTCAAAAATGGTTCAACCCAAAGCACTCCCTCCTTCCCCCTGGAACTGCTAGCAAATGGGGGGGAAAAAAATCAACTATTCACCCAGCTCTAGTCCTGGCCATCTCTTTTCACAAGATAAATACAGGATCCCCTAGTGGGAAAAGTGACACAAAAGTGCTATGGTTGAATTTGAACTTGAGGTCTTCTCTGGTGACACATCTGGTCCTAAGGTCACCCAGGGAGAGCCATACATGCCAGGCACCTGGCTATTTCTCTTCCACTGCTGACAGCGAAAGAAAAGTCGTAAAGGAACTAGGGAAGAGCTTAAAATATTTAATTGACTGATTAAGTGAGAATATTTCCATGTCCTACTTCCAATAGTCTACCATTATTTTTATGACGTAGACAATTTTATTCTTTTAATTCCAGATGGAGCATTAGGATTGTCCTCTCTTACTAGTTCTGATACAACACATACTTATTCAACGACGTTTCTGAAGTGTTTCGTTTTAATTTGATTTTCCTCTTTAAAACAAGGAAGACTACAGGCTGAAGATGTAATAAGCCTCCATGACCTCCTGAAGTGGAGTATCTAAATCTAAGCCCATAAATGGAGCAGGAGGAGATAGATATTTAAAATAAAGACTTCACGGTTTATGAAAGGTGAGCATGTACTCGCTATTTGGGGCTGCAACTTTTAACCTGTGAGGTACTATATTTTGTTTTGTACTGCGCCTCTCAAGCTTTCTGTTGAGCCAGTCAGTCTCCTGCAGAGGAGTCTCAGCAACCTCCCCAGGCCAGCACAGTCATATGTATATCTGAACACAGCCTTCAAGGCCCTGTCCTGAATTTTCAAACATTAAGTGCACATGGTTTCTGTGACAGTCACTTACCCTCATCAAAGGGCAAGATCTTTCTTGGAATGCTGTCATTTGCAATTAACAAGAGCACAGTGATGGAAATCGCCTCAGGGAAACATTTAAATTCCTTTGAATTCTCAGAACGCATCCTGACAGGCCCACAGGGCACACTCTACTTCCTGACCCGCACAATGCCGTGTGGAGTTGAATAGTCGTAAGGGATAGTTCTGTGCAGATGTTGGCTGGTAGTGCAGGCAGTCTGTTCAAAGGAAGTTCTCTGTTCAAAGCTACAGTCTGTACAGATTGTGAGTAAATGATATACTAGGAATACTTGTGTATCTCTAGGTCTCAGAGTGGTAGCCGTGTTAGTCTGTATCAGCAAAAACAACAAGGAGTCCTTGTGGCACCTTAGAGACTAACAAATTTATTTGGGCATAAGCTTTCGTGGGCTAGAACCCACTTCACCAGATGCATGGAGTGGAAATAAAGATTTAAAGCAGGTATAAATACATGAAAGGATGGGAGTTGCCTTACCAAGTGTAAGGTCAGTCTAACGAGACAATTCTGCTGTTTATTGAATTGTCTCGTTAGACCAGTGGTTCCCAAACTGAGGTTTGTGAACCCCTGAGGGTTCATGAAATGTTACAGGGGGGGTCTCGGGAAAAAACTCCCCAATGGCGGACAGAGCTGTCCCTAGGGATTCCCGGCAGCACAAGGGCCAGCAGCCCAGAGCCTCTGGACTTCCAAGAGCTAAGCAAATCAAAGCAAACATATCTATCACACTGAGGAGATTTAAACTTCAAGACTCCTTATAAGAAATGGAAAGGGAGATGGATATTTTTTGCTGTTTCTAAAATTAAATAGGCAGCTAGTATTGTATTTAAAATGATTATGAAGAACAAGTTTAAGCTTTGTTGTAACGTGCGTTGTTTGCCTGGAGTGCTCAAGACCTGAATGCTTGTGTAGGAGGAACTCTTTGAGTTAGCTCCTTAAATACTTTCATGCTCTTTCACATCTGATACTCCTTGATGTAACATAGGAGCCTTGTCTTATGACAGGCTTATTCAAAGCGATACAAGCTACAAAAGTGAGATCTTGGAAGAGTGTTGCCGTTTTCATAATGTAATAAAAATACTGTCATGATAAATAATAATTAATAATAGTGTGTAATAAGCATGTCATAAAAACAAATTTTATATTTCCAAGATCACTGCTTTTATAATTTATACTCAGGTGAAGGAGAAAATTCCTGGAAATATTTATTTTTAGGAGGGGGTTCAGGAGACTTGACATTTTAGTGAAAGGGGTTCACAGGTTGTTAAAGTTTGGGAACCACTGCGTTAGACTGACCTTACACTTGGTAAAGCAACTCCCATCCTTTCGTGTATTTATACCTGCTCCTGTATTTTCCACTCCATGCATCTGATGAAGTTGGTTCTAGCCCACAAAAGCTTATGCCCAAATAAATTTGTTAGTCTCTAAGGTGCCACAAGGACTCCTGGTTGTTTTTGTGTATCTATAATTATATGAAAATCCTTTCATTTCTCCCTTGCAGGGGAAATAACCACCTGACTTAAGGCCAAAGGTTCCTGACCACTCTGTAGTGCTGACAGTATCCTTGTACACAGGCTTAAAACTCAGGCAAACAATGATGAGAAAAGTGCAAGTCATTAAAGGGTATTTAATGCTTTTAGCAGGTAAGGGTACTGAATGTCAGAGATTAAACAGAGACCGACACTGCTCACTGTAGGAGGACCAGATAGTGTCCAAAACAACAACAGTAAAAAAGGAGATTCTACTCATTATCCAGTTTGTTAAACACAGCTGTTACATGAGGGTTTATATTATAATTGATTTTCTACCAATCAAAACCAATATGTTCTGTTTTCAGGATTGCAGTGAAATTAATATACCAAGAATATCCTATTTTTAATTTTACATGTAGAAATAAGCTCACATTCTTGGCATCTTGAATGTTACTACTGCATATGCTAGTGACAAAATTGTTTAGATGCCACACAATTATTTTGGCAAAACTTGTTCTTGGATCCCCATTGCAGTTTATGATTTAAAAAAAAAAAAAAAAAAAAACACAAATCAAATCTTTTCTGCTCCAGATGGGACAATAGGCTGGAAGCGTCCATGCTTGTAAGCCACGACTGGCATAAGAAAACAGATGTTCTCAAAACAAAACATCTTACTGATTACTTAGCCAAGCACTAAGTGAGGCATATTTGATGTGGATGGTAAGCACTGTTTAAATAATAAGTGTTAGAACCATGGTAATTTTGCAGATAACAAATCCATCAGCTATCATACTAGCAATGGTATCATAGCTCAGGCAACACACCCAATACTTTGCCCCCAGGCATACACGTATCATGTCTGTCATCTACCACGCACTGAAATTTCAGAGTGTTTGGATGTCATGCCCCTACTCCCTACACATTCACACATTGCCTGTATCCATGTCAGCTATGACAGTAATGCTTCTACAATGCTCTCCTGCCTCTCCATATTAGCAAATACCTCTGTAGAACTACAGATCAGTATATCAAGTAGTTTAGATCGGGAAAAGAGGAGGGTTTTTTTTCTTTTCTTTTGAAGTTTGAGCGATTGTTTTGAGCCAATCATGTCAGACTTGTACACATGAGCATCTCAGCCCACAGCAGCTTGAAATGTGTGGTGCTGTGAAAGGCAGACTCTTCAGTCAACAGCTGGTTCACGTGTGTTCGTTTTAACAAAAATTTGTCAACAGCGAAAGAAAGGTATGTTCAAAGAGGGCCACTATTCATAGAACAATACAAATATCAACTACCTGTGAGATTTCCCCCTCCACCTTATCCCCTTCAAAAAAGGACTGAAAGCCCAAATACCTCTCATCTCAGAGTCAATTTAAAATAAACAAAACTGCTATAGGTAGGGAGCATGAGTATCCTTATCTGAGTGCCACTCGGCATCCAGAAGCTCTTCCCACCTAGATCTTAAGTTCCCAAGTGAAATCCCAGAGGCCCAGCCCCCACCCTATGCTCACGAAATAAAACTTAAATTGAGAGACATGCAGTACCGTATCATCCATCTACTCTGTGATCCCCAAGAGGAAATCAACTACAACATGGAAGTAACTACTGGAGCAGATTTCATTGTTAATCTGCTATATGTAACCTTTTTAGAAGCTGAGTCTACTAGGCATGAGAGATTCATCAATTCTTCTGGCAGATTAAAACAGGCACTCCACAGTAGATTCATAAAATTAAGGATAATAATTTCTGAAGTGTATTCAGATGTGAACACACAACAGGGTTGCTACCAGCCTCAAATTGTACAAGATTTTTTATTATTAATCCTGAAATAAATTTTAGGGCGTGTGACACATCATTGTGTTGTGGTGTTACAGCATGATAGCATATCACGATGAGTTGATTTAATGTTGTAACACTGCAATGGATGTGTAATTAATGTGGCAGAGAAACAGATGAAGAAGGCAACCAAATGGCAACCATCAATTTGGTTCACGGCCAGCTATTCTTCAGTATATTTTACATAATGATAGGTATAGTCACTTACAAAATTGCCAGTGCACCCTTGGGTATCTGTAATTATCTATGAAAATGAGGTAAGACCAAAAATTATTAGATCATTGTACATATTTTCAAGATAACTGACATATTTGGTGCTATTTTATACTACCACACAACCTGGCACCATTCATTTAAGTACCTGAAAGATGCTAATCTAATGGAGTTCAAGAAAAAAGAAAAGAAGTGAAATAATTACAGTAAAAAAACCTAGTAAAGATGAATATGCTAAAACATTCATCCTTGAGGGAAGCAGTAACTTGTCTGCCCACAAGTTCTCATGTAACTTTAAGTATCTAAATTGAGGCTTAATATCAGATCTATACGGCAATCAAACTTTACATATGCTAATTGTGGAAACAGTGCATCTTCCTTCACATGTGAGCTACATACACTTCACAGAGAAAGAGGATATTTTAATTAAAGTTTTCTTCTTGAGCTTTTTTATTTACATACTCTTTTGACTTCAAGCATTTTCAAAAGGATGTGATACACCTGGAAAACATGAAAGTTTGTACTTGTGAGACGAACATTATCAATTGGGACACTTAAAAGTTCAAAACCTATTCTGTACCTAAACAGACAGCTATAATGAGTGGCCTCCACCTAGATAAACAATTAAATACTAGGGTGATGGGCATTATATATAAAACTATCTTGACTAGATGATAGAGCAAGCTAGAAGCCTTTAGCATACTAAGAGGTTTCCAGTTCAAAACCTGAAGGAATAGTTAGCCATCCCAGCTAAAAGATGAGCCAGTTAAGGAAGTAAATTAATTTGCCGGATTTTATATAATTTAAGTAAAACAGGAAGTGCAGATACTGGGCCAGCTTCTTAACTGGTATAGACGGTCATTGCTCCATTTACTTCAACTGAGATATGATGATTTACACAAATTAAAGATCCGTCCCAATACATTATTTCTATCATATTTTATATCAGACCTCAAGCACAAGAACATTCTGATTGGAACACAGTTCTAAGACAAAAGGACAATTCATGCCTTCTTTTAAGGAACAGAAGCATATAAATCCTGTCCTTTATCCTGCTGTTACAGGAAAGGATGGCAAAGTGTAGCAATTTATTGATTTCTCTAATGCAACGAGATATGGAGAAATGCTTTTCACAGTTTTCTTATACAGCACTCTATAGCTAAGAAATCAGTGGGAGTGTATGCACGCACACACGCACACCCACCCACCCACACACCACAGTCAACACATAGTCAACCTTACGCTCCAGTATTGCTAAGAAACAGTAACAGTCTGTGAAAGCATTCTGAATATTGGCATGCATGTGAGCATCCCAGGCAACCCACTCTGCCTCTAAGATTCCCAAATCCAATAAAGCCTGAAAAAAAAATTTTTTTTTTAAACTAAACTAGACTAGGTTTTTACTCAGCAAGGTTGGCAACAACAGATGTGTACATTCCCTGTCAGGGCTAATCATCAGTTTTGAACAGAAACACGGTCTAGTAGGTAAAATTGGGTATTCATGAAGCCCACATAGGGAAATGAACTAATTCGAAGTCTTCAAATATGATAAACAAATAGGTCACTTGTACAGTAATCTCTTTACTAGTTCAGTCATTTCTAACTATGCAAATAGATCTGATAACCATTTTGGGGGAGCGGGAAGAGGAGGGGAAATGTTTTTTTTTCTAGACTGCAATCGTTACATTGGAAGGATAGAATTACCAAATCAGAGGATGAGGAATGCAGTAGATGTCAGATATCTTAATTGTTATATGGAGATGAAAATAATGTGTTTAAGGCAAAAGATTTGGATTGGGGGATTGGATTTGGGTTCTATGCCTTGCTCTGCTAAAAACTGCATGACCTAGACAACTAGCTTAACCTATGTGTGCTTCAGTTTTCCATGTTATAAAATGGGGATAACACTATTTTGTGTTTTGGACACCTCAGTTCCAGAAAATGCACACAACTTGGAGAGAGTTCAAAGAAGAGTAAGAAAAAATAATAAGAGGTTGAATGGTTTCGACTGTAAGTAAAGACTGAAAGTTGTATAATCAAACAACCAAAACTGAGACGTACCACTTGGAAGCAGTTATATTTAATTCAATATTTCCTACACTTACAAGCACAAATATTATAAATACTACATTCATTTAAATTGTGAACACTATAGCTTGGTTAACCAAAGATTAATGGAGTCAGAGGAAGCATGACAATTGTCTACAATTTTTGAATAGTGTAAACACCAAGGATCAAGAGATATTAATTAGGTGTCACCAGCTTATTCAAATCCAATTAAAGTCTTTTTCCTTCCTTCCCAAAGTTCAAGTCTTTAAAGGGAGGCAGCCCCCGCCCCCCCGTGCCCAAATTCCCACTGATTCAGATCCTTCTTTTCCAAGCATCTGTCATGTTCTCCAATACTCTGCTTCTGGGCTCTGCCCTAGACTTCCTGGGTTACTTGTCAATCTCCACAAATCCAATTTCTATAGGGTTACCAATTTTGGTTGGACATATCCTTGGAGATTTCATCAAATCACAATCTTTAATTAAAGATGAATTTTTAATTCCTGGAGGGTTGGCAACCCTAAATTTTTACCAGCTCCCACTTTCAGCAACAGAATGCCATTCCTGAAGTTGACTCTAGCCCTGCCCCCTCTGGAATGAGCTGGATGAATGAATGATCCCCTTCCACTCCTAGCCGTCAATGGATAGGTCTATACTGAAATTAGACACCCATTGCTGGCCTATGGGTGCTCAGGCTAGAGGGGCTATTTAATTGCAGTGTATACATTCGGGCTGCAGCCCAAGCTCTGGGACACTACTACCTTGCAGGGTCCTAAAGACTGAGCTCCAGCCCAAGCCCAACATCTACACCACAATTATACAGCCCCTGAGCCCGAGCCTGTCAGCTGGTATGGGCCAGTCACGGCTTTTTAAAATTGCAGTGAAAACATACAATCTGAGAGGGCGGTGGTTGATTTGAGCCTGCCAGATCACCTACAGCTGACTGGGTTTGCTGCTGTTGCTAACCCTCACCTCCTCACTCCCCGGAATGTGACTGTTCACTGTGACACGTTAAGCTAGTACAAGGGGGTAAGCTTAAAGATACTTCACTCTGAGTATCATGACAAATTGTGTGACACGTTTATAAGTGGATGAAGCCCCACTGCTTCTGTCATTTAAAATTAAATTGAAAAATGAACTAGAAAATATGCTGCACTAGACTAGAAGAAACACTACCCAATGTGTCGACTAGATGACTAGATCTTCCATCTCTAATTTGAAATATTATAGTGTCTATGAAAACTTCCATATTGCAGGCACTCCAAATGCATCACATAGTTATCTCTGATATCACTTACAATCCTAGCAAATGTGCCAAACTCTCCACAAACATCTTTCCAGTCACCTAAAAGAAATGGATCTTTAAATGTTTTGCTCTAACCAAGTGTGCTATCCCACATTTTAAACCATTTTTGCCATCATTTAGTCTTCAGAATTTTAAAACATGCCAAGTAGCACCATTTCTTTCCACTACCTTTCTATCTGTAAAAAAATAGTCAGAATGAGTCACCCTAGAGGTATAAATCACACTTCTTTAATGTTCTTCAATAATTATCTCGTAATTTTAAAAAGGCAAAATACATGTTTATTCCCAAACTCACCCTCAGTTCAAATGACCTTTCAGCTGACACGGTTCCTCCAGATTTTAAGCTTCATAACTCCTCTTTTACATTGTCAATTATGTGTCAGAATTCAAAGCTGTAGACTTCTAAAGAAAGCTGTCCCCTAGGAAGATCACAGGCCAATCCTCTAGCTTTCTGCACAGAGCCTAATTCAGAGCTAAAACCTCAGTTAGGCACTGAAGACATTTTCATTTTGACATGCTTGTTTGCCTTCCAGTTGAGAACCGCAGAAAGAAATTAAGTAGCTTCAGATCATTCGGTGTTTATAGTCATTATTCTAAACTTACTAAAATGGTACTCTGCATCCTGGTGAGCATCATTAATGGCCACTGAGGTGAATTTTATTAATGCCATAACAAAGCTGAAGGGATAGCCATCCTGCAAGAATAAAGTCTCATCCTGGCTGCCACAGCCTACCTACTCCTTGCAGGGTGACCTCAACAGCCCTTCCAGTCCCAAGTCTCCCCAAATCCATCTACACTGGGTTCTTAACTACCAGACACATGGACTTTTCCACTCTGGTTCATCACCCCCAAAGGAATGTAACCTGCCCCCAGTTATCAGTTTGCTTCAGTACACACACTCCACACAACAGAGAAGGTGGGTAGGAAAAAGGATGGAAATTAATATTTGCTACTTAGGGTTGGACATAATTACTAAAGAAAAATATCCAAGCTGTAAAAAAGGTGTTAAAACAATATGTAGTGTATTGTATTTTAAAAAATTAAAAGTTTCATTTTTCAAATACACACCCTTGATGCTGCTACTAAGATCCTCTGCTCTACAGGGAAGTGTACAGGATACGCAATTTTAAGTGTTTCCTATCCATTCATTCTTTTTTACTGACCTGCTTTTGTTATTGTGTTTATTACTTGTATTCTAGTAGACGCTCCAGGACCCAAATTAAATTGTGACACACATGCTGGTGAGAGCTGTATAGACATATATAGTCCCTACTCTGAAGAGCTCACAATCTAAATATACAAGACAAAGGGTAGGAGAAGGAAAACCATTATTATCCTCATTCTACTGTTGAGGAACTGTAGCACAGAGGGGCAAAGTACTTTGCCCAATACCACACAGAAAGTCTGCTGCAGGGCAAATAACTGAACCAAGATACCTGAAACCTAAGGCAATGCCTTAACTACAAGGCCACTCTTTCTTTCTATGGATGTCTTAAACCTGGCATTTGTTTCCACAAGACAGGTTGTTATACAGGCAATTCAAAATTTGTACCTGTATTTATCTGTTCTGCACATGCAAACAGATGCGCCTGCAAATACTGTAGAACCCAGATTACTTGAACTGCCTCCATTAGTGGAAACAGTTCAGTTCAGATATTCAGCAGTTTGTTAGAGTGGGAGTTTTCAGGATTCAATCCTATAGCAATCCTAAATTACAGGAGCTTAACTGCACACTGTGAAGGAGACTTTAGAATATTCAGTTTTATGGCACTTAAATGCTCAGGAGAACTCAAGACTCCCACTTTCCCACATTCACCTATACTTGCTGGTATTTCAGTTAATAGGCAAATCTTGACTATCTAAATCATCTTAAAATACCATAAATTAAAAAAAAAAAAAAAAAACAGCCTCAAGATACTAAACATACCCAAGTCCACTCCCTGATTTTTGTGGTTTTACGTTCACATTTTCCTGTTTTCCCCAAACATTTTACTCTCTGATGTTGCCGTATGGAAAAACCCACACAAACAGAGATAACTGGCTGATTGTACAGTGATTATCCACAAAGTGCTGCAAATGAACAAAGTAAACACATGGAAAATAGAAGTATTTTTCTCTAAATTCTTTCAATTATAGTAATTTTAATGTTACTTGTAACAAGAGCAAGCACAAAATTTGTAGACAGAAGTTTGTTATTTTTCAGTTCACAACATTCCTTTGATTGTTTGTCATTGGTTTTTCTTCTTCGTAAGTGCGGTTGTATTTTTATAATTATGCTTTTTTTTTTGGATACATTATTAGGTGCTTTCTTTTAAGCTCTACCACTGCTGTACTTATGCTCTGTCCCTGGTCTTTATGGATTACTGTGCATATGTTCAAGTGCAGAGATGCTGAAAAAAGTGAGGCACATCACGAAAAGCTTCTTTTCATTTTTCTTTAGAGTTATATTGCCCCTTTGATGTACATGCACGCAATTCCCCATTATTCAATGAAGTTATGCATTTGCATTAGAAAAAATTCTCCTTCATTTGCAAAGGGCAACAACATACACTGCTTCTGACCGTGAGAAATTCCTGCAGAAGCGTAAAATCAGTACTGATAAAGTTTCCAGATGACACAAAAATTGGCGTACGTTAAATAATGAAGGACAGGTTACTGATACAGAGTAATCAGGATCGGTGGGTAAGCTTGGCACAAGCAAATAATATGTATTTTAATATGGATAAATGGCAATGTATTCATCTAGGAACAAAGAATCTAGACCATACTTACAGGATGGGGGACTCTACCCTGGGAAGCAGTGACTCTGAAAAAGATTTTTGGGTGGTGGGGTGGATAATCAGATGAGCAAGAGCTCCCAGTGTAATGCTGTGGCCAAAAGGGCTAATATTATCATTCATGTATAAACAGGGCAATCTTGAGTGGGAGTAGAGAGGTGTATTTGGCATTGGTTAGATCTCTGCTGGAATACTGTGTGCACTTCTGGCGTCCACAGTTCAAGAGGGTACAACTCGTAATCAATAGAAATGGTTTGATTATTGTCAGGTGGAGAAAAACTTTCAGTCTGCTTTGAATAAGAAACCTGAGGTCTCACAGGTTAATCCATGCCAGCTGAGAAGTCTGTAAGAATAAAAATGGGAAAGACTGAATTTATTTAGAATGGTTCTCTCTTCTGGCTTATTTTTATTTCTTTTTCATGTGGGTCTCAGAACACTGACCACAGAAGTGAAACAAGAAAACCCAGTGGAAATGGCATATAACCAGTTTACAGCCACATCATTGTTTACTCCTTGGATAGTCTCCTTTTTAACCAATAAATCTCTCTCTCACACACACACACACACACCTCTTAATCATTAAGACCTGTTTTGTTTCACAATTCACTGACTTCACTAACAAAGGGTACATCTACACTACCTGCCATATCGGCGGGTAGTGATCGATCTATCGGGGATAGATTTATTTCGCGTCTAGTGTAGACGCAATAAATCAATCCCCAATCGCTCTGCTGTTGACTCCTATACTCCACTGTGGCGAGAGGCGGAAGCGGAGTCGACAGGAGAGTGGCAGCAGTCGACCACGTGCCATGAGGACGCAAGGTAAGTTGACCTAAGTTACGTCGACTTCAGCTACGCTATTCTCATAGCTGAAGTTGCGTATCTTAGGTCGATCCCACCCCCCGCAGTGTAGACCAGGCCAAAGAGTGATAGCTCTTCTCATAGCTAAGGACTGTGAGGACTCCTACAACATCATAAAGTAACTTACATAGCACACTTACTTAGTTTTATAGTGATACAATTACTAATGTTAGTGCCATCAAGCAGTTTTAGTCATCCCTGGTGACACTAACATACTGGGGTTAATCCCCTTGAGAAAAGAAAATATGGTACTCTGTGGAATACATATACAGTAGTTCAGTGCCATAAGACCAGAGCACCTGAAAGCTTTATGTGCTCCCTAGAGGGAACTGTGTCCTCCTTACCTTGCAATTAATGGAAAACCCAAGCATTGGGACTCCTTCAGGTTTAAAGGATGAGGCACAGAGCACCAAGAAAACATCTGCTCTCTGTGACACTATCCTCAGAAGATGTGCTAACTTACCCACAAAAAACTTGTGATCGGATTTAAAACATTTACAATCTGTATTGACCCTCCATAGCTGCTTCTGAGCACCTATAGGAAAACCTAGCTAATGATAAAATGGATCATACCAGAGGTGCACCAGTGAACTGTCAGAGAGAGGAAGCTATCCACATGGGAGTCTTCTGCTTCCACTGATCTAAATGGTGCCTTTCTCATGGATTACCCCAGGCTCTGTGACACTGAGAAGGCTCACCACCCTCATACTCCACTGCCACCCGCAACCCCTCTCCCTTGAGGAGTGGCTTTGCAGGTGTAGCTCCCATTTGTAGTTTGCCTGCTCCTGGAACTCTGGACTGAGCCTCTAACGGGTTCTACAATTATTGGAATACAATAATGGCTACTAATCTCCCTGCCTGCTTGAAGTCAGTGGTTCAGACAGAATGGAACAGAAACTCATGCTGAGGCCAATATAGAGGTTTCTGCATGGAGTGATCTGGACAAGCAACTTGCTGGCCCAATGATGAGCCACAGCCCGACTCCGAGACCAAGAGACTGGGTTCAGGTTTGAGCTTTTGAGGCTGGGAGCTGAGTGAGAAGCAGAACAGCTCACGGAGTCTCTGATGAATTCCCACTCCCAACAATGCCATACACAGCCTGATGCTGGTACAAGTTTGCCTAGTCTCAGAGTAGCTGATAAAACTGTGTACTATGCCTGTGTTTCTCCAGCACTGAGGGTGCAAGTAAAAGTCAACACCAGTGACAGAAGCTGTCTTTTCTATTTTTGCTATTCTCTTCTCTCATCCTTGTGTGGGTTTGTCTTGTTTTGTCTTCTAGGAAATGGGATCAGACTAACCACTCCAGCTCATCTGAACTAACTTCTCCTTTCCCCAAAAAGGACACTTATTACCATCTAAAAAAAATGTCAGACAAGGGTTGTTGTTTTTTCTTCTAAAAATCCTTTCCAGTAAAAGGGAGAGGGAACAAGGGATATTGTTAAAATAAATGCCTTATTTAATACTATACATTTCAAATGTTTCAATTGTTTTTCCTTCTTTTCTGTATCTTTAATAACAGGTTATAAGGATTTTTAATGGTGTGTTTGCCATGGTACTAAAAAGGCTGAAATCTTTGTTACTAAACTCCAAACCTTGTTCAAAATCATTTACTGTTGGAGAGTGACTGGGTTATGTTAACACCTTTGGCCTATATATTCCATCTAAATTAATACTTGGTAGAAACACCAGGCAGCACAAAAAGAAAACCCAACCCATGTGAGGGGAGGAGAGAAACCACTCCAAGTAGCAAATACCAGGGAAGAGGCTTACGCCACAGCTCGAAGGAGGGGTTTCACAAGAAACTCTGCAGAGTCATTCTCAGAATTTTGCTCCTTCTGGCTACATCCTGCAGGGCCTTTAATTTTTGAGGCACAAGAAAGGGATGTATGTTCAGTACAGAAAAACTCTTAAGGACATGACTTTGAAGCAAACATCAAAGATAAGTAGTTGCATCTTATCTTAGAACACAGATAAACCAGGAGTGAAGTCTCAGGAGTGCAGAAGATGCTTATCATGCAAGTTGCAATTTAGTGCTCCATTTGGAGCTGCCAGGAAGGTATGGTTCAGAAGCACAAATAGATATCTTCAAATAGGGACAGACTGTTTTATTTCTTAGTGAGTGAAGACATCAATAAACAATGCTACAAGGCTGCAATTTACATTTTGGTTTAAGTAAAAGCAGCTATTTTTTATTTCACTTTTTTTTTTAAACCGGCTATTACCAAGGCTTGAGAATAGCCTGCTTCTCACAGATCAGCTCTACAGACCCATGTGTTACTTCCCAAACAAAATTCAATGAACCTATTCAAGCACTCCACATGCTCCTTCTGAAATCTAATTCGAGTATTAACTTTCACTTGGCCTGAGGTCTTTAAAAAAAATCAAAATATATTTTCTTTTGTGGCTCTTGCTCTCAATGCAGCATTTTCATACGAATTCCTGTTTGGCCTTCTCTCTCAAACCATAACTCTCCCCCTCCCCCCCACCCACCCACACACACTCTCACTCTCTCCTGTTAATAAAACAGGCTACTTAGTCTTAAAACCAATTTGTACTTCAGTCAGAGACTTGACAACCTGTCCCGAAAGCAAAGAAATGGGGGAAAGAGTGACTTTGCAATATTTTGTTAATTATGTCTCCTATGTACTATCACTAAAGAGTAACCTGCAGCAGTACATGCACATTGGCTGACTATTATGCTATTCCTTTGGGTAAACAAAATACTAGATTCATTTATGAACAGAGGTTTCTTCAGCAGTTATTACTTATAACTAGGGACTACAACAGACTAATCACTACCACTCTTGTTTCAGAGAAGTGTTCTTTATAGTGTGTTAATCTTTACATTCTTTGGCGTCACTGTTCTCATACATTATATCTGACTGTCACGTATATTTCAGTGCCTCAGATTTTGCTGAATGCTCAGTTATGGTTTTAAGTACATTCTAATTAGTTGGGCTGAAAATGCTGTCAAACAGGGATGTGTGTGCTTATAACTCTTTAATTCCTTCTAAATAAATGTATTTCACTATCATTAGTAACATGGCTTCACAGTAGCCATACTCACTACATGGCTACCAAACTTAGTTTATAGAGATACAATTGCTAGTGTTAGTGTCATCAAGCAGTTTTAGTCATTCCTGGTAGCACTAAATAAAAGAAGCCATAGTTTATGAGCAAAAGCAGACAAGTCCTTTAGAAGGGCTTCCTTTACCACCAAAATGAATTTCAATCAAATGCCCAAAATCTTTAGGTTTCAGAGTGGTAGCCATGTTAGTCTGTATCAGCAAAAACAACAAGGAGGACTTGGGCATAGATGGGAGTTGCCTTACCAAGTGTGAGGTCAGTCTAACCAGACAATTCAATTAACAGTAAGATACCAAGGGAGGAAAAATAACTTTTATAGTGGTAATGAGAGTGGCCCATTTCAAACAGTTGACAATAAGGTGTGAGTAACTGTAGGGGGAAAGTAGTATGGGGAAAATTAGGTTTAGGTTTTGTAATGACCCAACCACTCCCAGTCTTTATTCAGGCCTAATTTGATGGTGTCCAGTTTGCAAATTAATTCCAGTTCTGCAGTTTCACGTTGGAGTCTGTTTTTGAAGGTTTTTTTATTAAAAAATTGCCACTTTTAGGTCTGTTATTGAGTGACCAGGGAGATTGTTATTGAGTGGCCAATCTTTTAAAAATTTAAGAAATTACACACTTAGGAAATACCAGAACTGAAGTTGCCTATGCCACTTTAATTCAGTCCCCTTGTGCGTACAGGTTATGATACAAACTTTAATTGCATGATCACATGTTATTTTTTTTCCCCCACAGGATCCTGCCTCATTCAGTGCACAGGCTGGAGCTGCTCTGGGGATGAAGCAGGGTGGATAGTGAAGACAACTTGTCACTTCTCTGTAGGACCCCTGCTTCCTGATGTTCCTCTTACACACTTTACAACTCCTGGAACAAATGAAGCAGAGGTCGTATGGATAAGTGACAAGTTGTCTTCACTATCCGCCCTGATTCATAGTTAAAACTACATCAATGTTTGCATTATAAACCACTGTTTTTCCACTGTGCTTTAAAAATATGTTTAGCATGCAAAGCTACAGCCTCAGACTGGGTTGAGTGTACATTAAAATTTACGGGGAAAATCCTCATTGGTTTCAGAATCTTTTTATTTTAGTAAAAAGAACAGGAGTACTTGTGGCACCTTAGAGACTAACAAATTTATTAGAGCATAAGCTTTCGTGGACTACAGCCCACTTCTTCGGATGCATACAGAGTGGAATAAATATTGAAGAGATATATATACACACACATACAGAGAGCATAAACAGGTGGGAGTTGTCTTACCAATTATTTTAGTAGTCTATTAAGAGATCACGAGAATTGGCACCACTGATCTGCATGCAGATGACTGCGTCATTCTTGCACATACAGAGGCTGACCCACAAAGCACCCTAAATCTTTTTGCAGATGCCTATCACAGCCTGGGTCTCTCTCAACAATCGGGAAAACTAAGGTACTCTACCAGACTTCACCTGCACAAACTACTCTTCGTACTCCACAAATCACTACCAGTGGAGAACCCTTGGAAAGTGTGGACCATTTTCCATACCTTGGCAGTCACCTCTCCCAAACAGCCAACATTGACACAGAAAATGAATACAGAATCCACTGTGCCAGCACATCCTTTGGAAGACTAATCAAATGAGTTGTCGATAGGGATCTGCAAACAGGCACCAAGATCTTGGTTTACAAGGCAGTTGTCATCCCCACCCTTCTCTATGGGTGTGAGACCTGGGTAACCTACAGATGACATCTCTAGCAGCTTGAGTGGTTCCAGCAGCCCTGCCTCAGGAGGATTCTCAGGATCAGCTGGCAAGACCGACAGATTAACATCAGCGTTCTCTCTGCAGCCAACATCAGCAGTATAGAAGCGCAGGTCATGAAACACCAACTCCGCTGGGCTGGCCACTGTGTACGTACGCCTGACACGCGCCTCCCGAAGCAAGTACTCTTCTCTCAGTTAAGTCAGGGAAGAAGGGCATGCGGAGAGCAGTGGAAGCATTTCAAAAACATACTAAAAGTACACCTTAAAAAGGGAGGCATCAACCCAACAAACTGGGAGGACTTGGCGCGAATCAGAACAGTGGTACCACACCAAACACCAAGCCACAGCTCACTTTGAGGAGAGCAGATGTGTGCATGAGACCAGAGAAGAGACAAAGGAGGAAATAAAGGGCACAACAGTCCAGCCAACAACTATGTCTACTCCAAAATTAAATCGGTCACTTCTGTGGGAAAAATCTGCAGGGCACGAATTGGGCTCCTCAGCCACTTAAAAACCCATCAATGAACCCCCTTGCTCAGACATCATCCTCACATTGAGGGAAGACTGAAGAAGACTCTTTTAATCATATGCATTTCTAACATGCCAGTCACTGTAGCATGTAGGCACTGGTACCTAGGTACTTTTGCAAAGATGACCCGAGGAATTGTTTACATTTATTATATAGATTTGACTTACTCATTTTGAGGAGTTTTCCATTTATTTCATAGGTTAGTTTGCTCAGATTAAAAACTGATTAGCCTCTGTGCTGTCAGATTCTTGACAGTAAGGGACAAATCCAACTTTTCTACCAAGGTTTCAACCAGCTTTGCTCACCAAGGCTCTAGAAGTTGTAGGGGTGGTTACGTTATATGCAGTGATTTAGATCCATGCCTGTCTTGGCTGGTCTAAGCAGTGAGACATTAGGTCTGTGAGTGGTGGAGACTCTCAGTTCCTCCCTTTAGAAGAACAAGATGCCAGCAAGCTAGTGTTTAGGAGGGAATGTTTTTCTATTATGGATCCTCTTAGCAGATCTCTAACACGTGAGCATAAGGGAGTACAAGAGAGAGTTAAGAACAAACTTTTAGCACTCACACTAATTTTCCTGGTCTTTGCAGGTTAAGTGAGAACTCTGTTTATTTTAATTTCATTTTATATAACTAGATAAATGAGTCACTTGTGGGGCTGCTTTATAGTTTGGGTAAATCAAATGGCAGCCAGAGCACTAAATCAATTTCATTGCTCTTTTATATTTGCTGAGGTTAGGTATATCAGGCACCTAACAATGAATAAGCAGGAGACACAGATAAGCCTTCCTTTGCCATGTACCCATTTTCTAAGCACAAGGAATCAGGTCTCCTTACTTTTCAGAATACAACACCTTCAATTATTTCCATCACAGGTGAATAATCCCATGGCTAGCTAGCCTGTCCACTTCACCCTTCCTCTTAGCCTTTACCTGCAACTCCAAAAAAGACAGATCATGGCGAGAATGTCATCCAAAGGCTATATTCATGACTGCAACTTCATAATCATTACATTTGGATTAATGAAGTGTATAACTCCTTTTAAAAGAGCAGAAATTCACTATGCTAATACGGTGAAGTGTATTACAGCTAGTTGAATTACCTATGTTGTCAATCACACCACTAGGCTCTCCAGAACAAGCTTGAAATTAAATTGCAATGTTAAAATAACCACCTGTGTTGTTCTCCCACTCTTGCGCTCTCCCTGTGCATAGTAACGGACAGACTCTTGCAAAAAACGAATCAGCAGGAATACATTTTGTACATGGTTTTAATTAAATGTTTTTATTGCTAAGTTTCTGCTTTTGGCTTCAGATATAAGATACAACACAGGGGGGAAAAAGGGTGACTACCACTAAACACACCTCTTGGATTTGATACTACCATAAGGTGCTCTCAGACCAGAGCAGCGAGCATAATTTAAAACAGACAGACAGACAACCTGTATTTACTTTCTAGGTTATATCATGTCATTCTCAGAAACCCTTGATTGTTTATTAAGGATTTCATATGAAAGTAGGTATTCCATTCAATACCCTTATAGCTCATAGTTGGATACTACATTGCAAACCTACAAATATTACATCACTTAAATGCACCCCAAAAAAAAGCAGTATTTGATGGCTTTATCCTCAAAAGCAAGAAAATGAATGAGAACATTAACTCTACCCCTTGTAGTTATGCATACCGAGAGGTAGAGCTGGGTGACATTCTTTGGAAAAATAGATTATTTGCCCAAAAAATTGGGTTAACTGAAACTACTTGTGAATTTTGTGTCAATTTTGGTGAATACGTTCAGTTGAACTGATTTTTTTTTCAAACAAACTTTTTACATTTCCAAAATAGTTTGTTCTGATTTTTCAGGCTAGATTTACTAAACACTAGAGGAGGAAGCACAACCCCATTTAAAATTTTTAGCCCAATGGTTGAGGGCACCTCACCTGGGATGTAGGTGATGTGGTTCAATTCCTCTATACTAGGGCAGCCACCTTCTGATCCCCCACCACTGGCCACCAGAGGCTCAAATGTGGGCTGCCTCTGCTTTCCCCCTTAAGACCTCCTCATGGTCTCTCTCATGGTCCTCCTCACTCCCTGAGGTTGGTTAAATAATAGAAACAGTTCAACACAGTCCTCAAGGTCCTCAAAATAAAGTCCACCACCACCACCCAAAAGTTCATACTCAGCTCCGGCTCTTCGGCCACACACAGAGCTCCTCTTCTATCCCCAGCAAGCCACCATTCCTAGCCCATCTTAGCGGGAGCTCAGCTTTCTGGCTCTGGCTTCCTTCTCTTGTCACCATCTTCCCTGTTCTGTGGAAGAAGGCAGCCCTCCTTCAAAGAGCGCCTCTCAATTAGCTGGGAAAGAGGGTGTGACGTTTCACTCCATATCCTTTATGAAAATATGCTTATGATAGGGATATGACATAACTGAGCTATACTTTATGCAAGATGGCTCATGTGAGATATCATTGGAAAGGTTATGATTTACTGAATGTGATTATCCAATTTGTATGCCTGTATCATTTCTGTACCTGAAGATAGGAATCTTAACTATGTATCTGTATTTCAGATGTGTTACTTTGGGTGTCAACCCCAACGAGCCCTTCAGGTACAACAATAGAAAAGCCAGACCTGGCTAATGGCCCATTAGCAAAGACAATGGACTGTGAAAGAGCTTAGTTTCCCTGTGGACACTCCAGACAGCTTAGGAGTAATGGCTGCCACAGGCCTGCAGAGACACGGGTCTGAGTCACCTGTTACTGGACCCACCCCTTGGAAGACCAGTGTTCTTCCACTGGGAGACAAAGGGTTCCTGCCATACACAAGAGCTATATAAGGCAGGGGAATGACATCATCAGGGTTCTCTCCTCTGCCTCCCCACCCAAAGAGACACTGAAAGACCTGGAAGCAAGAACTGAACTGGGGGGAGAAGGACTGAACCCAAGCTGGAAGGGCACCTAGCTTGTGAGTAATACCTGAGGTCTCAAGAAGGAGATCAGTGCAGCTGCCTTTCAAAACTTTCTGTAATCTGCCTGCAACAATATCTAGGGTGAGAAATACTATTTGTAACCAATTTCTATAGGGAAACTAGCTTAATTTGTGTGTTTTGTTTTATTTGCTTAGTAATCTGCTTTGTTCTGTTTGCTATCACTTAAAATTCACGTTTTGTAGTTAATAAACGTATTTCTTGTTTAAAATATAACCCTGTTTGTGAAATTCATAATGGGGGGGAGAGGTGTAAGAGGCTGTTCATACCTTCCTTCACATTGAGGGAGGGGGCAGATTTAATAATATACTTTAGATCTGCACTCCAAGGGAGGTGGACACCAGAGTGCTGGAGGTAGGGTGACCAGATATCCCGATTTTATAGGGACAGTCCCGATTTTTGTTTTTTTTTTCTTATATAGGCTCCTATTACTCCCTACCCCCATCCAGATTTTTCACACTTGCTGTCTGGTCACCCTAGTTCAGGGGTCGGCAACCTTTCAGAAGTGGTGTGCTGAGTCTTCATTTATTCACTTTAATTTAAAGGTTTCACGTGCCGGTAATACATTTTAACATTTTTTAGAAGGTCTTTCTCTATAAGTCTATATATAACATAACTAAACTACTGTTGTATGTAAAGCAAACAAGGTTTTCAAAATGTTTAAGAAGCTTCATTTAAAATTAAATTAAAATGCTGATCTTAAGCCGCCGGCCTGGGGTTCTGTTCACGTAGGCCGGCAGCGGGCTGAGCGGGGCCTGCGGCCAGAACGCCGGCTGGCAAGGGGCCGGCAGCCAGAACTCCAGGTTGGCAGCGGGCTGAGGGGGGCCGGCGGCTGGGACCCCAGATAGCAAGGGGCCGGCAGCCAAAACCTCGGGCCGGCAGTGGGCTGAGTGGGGCCAGGGGCCAGGGTTCCGTTCGCTGGCTCCTGCTAGCCAGGGTCCTGGCTGCTGGCCCGGGGTTCTGGCTGCCGGCCCCTTGCCCCAGCCGCCAGCCCCGCTCAGCCTGCTGTCAACCTAGTGGTCAGGGAGGGGGGTGGGGATGTAGGGGGTACAAGAGTCAGGGCATGGGGTGTGGGGAGTGCAGGAGTCAGGGCAGGGGAATGTGCGGACCTGGGCATGTGTGGAGGATGCAGGAGTTAGGGCAGAGGGCTGGGGGCATGTGAGGGGGTGCAGGAGTCAGGGCATGGGGTGTGAGGGGGCTGGGTATGTGTGGAGGGTGCAGGAGTCAGGAATAAGGTCGTGGGGGGGATGAAGTGGGCTGGGATGCAAGGGGGGTGCAGGGGTCAGGGCAGAGGGCTGGGGGGGGCTTGGATCGGGAGGGGGGTGCTCCCAGCCCCCTGCCACCTGAGCGGCTCAGGGCAGGGAGCTGGAGGGATACGCCCCGCTCCTACCCCCCTTCCCCCTGCTCTTCTCCGCCTCCTTACCGGTCTGAGCAGCGAGGGCGCTGGGGCTGCTCTTCTCCAGTCCCTCGCAAGGGCCATCGGCGGCAGGGAGGGAGAGGAGGCAGGGCTCGATGCAGCACGCTGGGGGAAGAGGCAGGGGGAGGGGGAAGCTTGGCTGCCGACGGAGCCTGCCCTACAGCAGCAACCGGCAGGATCAAGCTTGCTTCTGCCCCCTGCCCCCAACAGAGAGAGCGGTAGGCAGGGGCGGAGAAGAGTGGGTTGGGTCAGGCAGGATTTTTAATGGCACACTGCTGCCTGCCAGGGTCTGGCTCAGCCCGCTGCCGGGGTTCTCAATTTCTGTGTCATTCTCCAGTTGGGTGTGGTCCTGCCAGTGTGTGTGCTGGAGGAGGCTTAATAGCCTGGCTCAGCAAGACAGGTAAGAAGGGTGCCCAGGCTAGAAGAACAGGTGGGCTCAGTGGTATCTCAGCATATCAGGTGGCATCCCAAAGGGGGCAACCCATCACAGAGGGGAACTCTGCTCTAAGCTGCAGTACGGGGCTACTGGTCCCAGGCCCTTAAGAGGACAGTTGCCTGTGGCCTGGTCCCCACTAAGCCCCCACTTCGGACTAAGGTACACAAATTCAGCTACGTTAATAACGTAGCTGAATTCGAAGTACCTTAGTCCGAACTTAACCGCAGGTCCAGACGCGGCAGGGAGGCTCCCCCGTCGATGCCGCGTACTCCTCTCGGCGAGCTGGAGTACCGGCGTCGACGGCGAGCACTTCCAGGATCGATCCCAGAACATCGATTGCCTGCCGCCGGACTCTCCGGTAAGTGTAGACATACCCTTAGTAACACCGACAGACCCCAGTCGTCGGCGAGGAGGATTGAACCTGGGACCTCTGAAGCTTAGTGGATGAGCTTCTACTGCAGGAGCTAAAAGCCATATGGCTGTTAACTAAGGCTGTCAAGCAGACTCATTAAATCTCTCCCTAAGTCAGTGATCACCAACCGGTCAATAGGATCAACCAGTCAATCACGAGAGGATCTCCCAGTCAATCGCAATCTCCGGTTGCACAGCGGGGCTACCACAAAGACTTGCTTCCTGCCCCGGCCACATGCTGCTCCAAGAAGTGGCCAGCGTGGCCCTGGGGTGGGGTCGGGGGCAGAGGTCTCCCTATTCGCACTGCTCCTGCCTGCAAACACTGCCCCTGCAGCTCCCATTGGTCGGGAATGGGGAGCTGTGGCCAATGGGAGCTGCAGGGGTGGTGCTTGCAGAGAAGGGCAGCGTGCACCTTCCAGGAGCAGCGTGGGGCTGGGGCAGGCAGGGAACCTAAGCCTTGCTGTGCCACCTACTGAGAGCCACCCGTGGTAATTGCCACCCGATGGGAGGCTGCACTCCCAGAACCGGCACCCTGTACCCCCTCCTACACCTTGACACTCTGCCCCAGCCTGGAGCCCCCTCCTGCACCCAAACTCCATCCCAGAGCTTGCATCCCTCACCCCCTCCTGCATCCCAACCCCCTACCCCAGGCTCAGCCCATAGCCCCCTCCCACACTGCGAACCCTCGGCCTCAGCCCAGAGTCTGCATCCCCTCCCGAACCTCAACCTCCTACTCCAGCCCAGTGAAAGTGAGTGAGGGTGGGAGAGAGTAAGCGATGGGGGGGTGGAGTGAGTGGTGCGGGGCTTTGGGGAAGGGGCGGGGTCTCAGGGAAGGGGCAGGGTAGATCCTGGGTTGCCCTTAAATTCAAAAAGTGATCTTGGATGTAAAAAGGTTGGAGACCACTAATCTAAGTGGTCTCGGTGCCACTAGATGGGACAGAGCACCACACCCAGGAGGTATGTGGGTTACACATGGGTCTCCCCAGTCCAACTACTAATTCCCTGGGGCCACTTCCTCTCTTCCAGCTTTGGCCATTTCCTGAGACTTTGTTCTAATGCTCTGGGAATGGGGTTTTCTGGCCCCTCTCTAACCTTAACATGTCAGTCTACTTCATTACATTCCCTCATGCCTGATTTAGAGTAGGGATTTAAACCTGGATCTCCCACTTCCTAGGCAAATGTTCTAATTAAGGGTACGTCTATACTTACCTCCGGGTTCGGAGGTAAGCAATCGATCTTCTGGGATCGAGTTATCGCATCTTGTCTAGACGTAATAAATCGATCCCGGAAGTGCTCGCCATCGACACCGGTACTCCTGCTCCACGAGAGGAGTACGTGGAGTTGACGGGGGAGCCTGGCTGCCACGTGTGGACCCACGGTAAGTACCTTGCAGTTCGAACTAAGATACTTCGACTTCAGCTACATTATTCACGTAGCTGAAGTTGCGTATCTTAGTTCGAACTGGGGGGTTAGTGTGGACCAGCCCTAAGAGACAAAGCTGGTCTCTTTCTCTCTGGCACAATGACTACTGAAGTATTTTATACAAATTGGAACAGCATCAAGAGAAGAGACGGAGAGCCCTACTCCAGAATACCCTAGTCTGGCGGTTAGGACAGTCACCTAGGAGAGGAAAACCCAAGTTCACCTCCTCCTCCTCCTCCTCCCCCCATTTTCTGAATCTACTCCTTCATTTTTTTATTATTTTTATATATATTTATATATTTGTTTTTTAAAGAAAAACAAAAGTTTAGAATGCCAAGAAACAAAATGTTTTGTTTGACCTAAAACAATTTACTTTTTTTGATTCATTGAAATTTTTGCTGAATATACAGTTTCAGCTCAACCCAATTTTTTTTCTCCCCGATTTTCTGGAGCTGCCAGTAAAATGAAAAATCAATTATTCACCCAGCTCTACTGAGAGGGTCTTTCACTTGATCAGAGTAATGTTGTATAGTGGACAGAGTTCCTTACTGGCACTTGTAGGTATGAAGATAGACAGCTGAAGTCTATTCCCAGGTTGGCCACTGGCCTCAATTTCCCCATCTGTCAAATGAGGATATTGATGCTTTCCTACTTGGTAAAACATTTTGAGATCTATTGATGAAATGCACTATATAAGAATTAGGGATTATTATTATTAGATGATCACATAAACTTTGGTCATCGAGACAAACACTGGTTCCATTGAAATCAATAGCAAAACTCCCATTGACTTAAATGGGGCAGTATAGATAAAATTGCCAAGAAACAGGTTTTGTATCTATTGATGTAAGTAGTGAAAGAGCATTTAGAGACATTCAAGTGACACAAGAACAGCAACAAAATAAGGTTAACAACCCAATATCTGTAGTGCAATATGTTTTTATATGTTGCCAAAAGGTCAGGATAAAATATTTAAGTGGTCACTGCAAAAACTTTCAATAGACATTTTATGTTTAACTTTGTATCATTACAATCTATTTCCAAGAAAGAAAGCTACATTATAAAATGATCTTATTTGTATGCTCAACATATCAATCTGGATAATGAATTTTTGTATCATTGAACAAGAAATATTTGTTTAAACAAAGCAAACTGACTAACTCCCTAGGTCTACACAGCAAAGAAAAGCCCACAGCTGGCCCATGCTGGCAGACTTGGGCTCACAGGGCTTGGGCTGTGGAACGGTTTCATTGCTCAGTAGACTTCCAGGCTCAGTCTGGAGCCTGAGCTATGGGACTCTCCCACCCTGCAAGGTCCTAGAGCCCAGGCTGCAGCCCAAGCCCAGAAGTCTATATAGGAATGAAACAGTCCCACAGTCCAAGTCAGCTAGCACAGACTAGCCGCAAGTATCTAGTTGCTGTTTAGACATATCCTAAAGACCTATGACAAGCAAGGTTTCAGATTCTCTCAATTTTGTTAAATATATATATGTATATATATATATATATATATATATATATATATATATATAAAGAGCAAAAATACAGCAAACATAACATTTTTCATTTTTAGCATGCTAATAATTTAAAAGTGGCTAAACAAAATATTGCCAGACTTGACAGAAAATAAATTACATCTCACATCAAGACCAAAACATGAGAAATTTCATTTAGAAAGAACCATTTGTACCAGTGTTATGATAATGTGAAAAAATGTTTCTATAGAAAACAACTTTAAATTCTAACTATAGAATTGCTAGTAAGTTGCTCTAATAGGAGGAGGAGAAGGTATGAGTCAGCTAAAGTTATAGCTAGTATTAAAAATACACAGCATTTTTATATTGAAAAGAATGAACATCTACTAAACATAATGGACTGGTATTGTCACCACTATCTCAGAATTTCCTGTCTTAACTGCCCTCCTTCACCTTTGTGTGATTTCACTGCATCAGCAGCTGCAATCAGCATGATTTAGTATTAACCACAACTTGTTATCTTCAGCAATTCCTTTACACAGTGAACTTGGAAAAGCATCCCTAGTTCATGTAACATTAATGTGAGTACTAATGGCTACAATCAAAAGTGCTATCAAGAATTGAGAGATTTTATACCATCCCATTTCCCCTCTGCACTCTACCCCCAGACACATGGTTAACTTCAAATAGAATCAACTACAAATGCGCAATTTTTTTTTTTTTCCAAAACTTTTCACCAACAAATGCAGATTCAGGTCAACAAGCATTTTATGAATTCATATTGATTTCAGCAAACTGTTTAGGTTGAAATGAAAAAAAATTAGAAACTTCAAATGAAACATTTGGCTTTTTTATGCTAGATCATTCAGGTACCATTCACGAAACAGGACGATGAGGGGAGTGGGGCTATAGTGCCTCTTATACCCAATAGCCCAGTGATTAAAGGCATTCACCTGTGATATGGGAGACCTAAGTTCAAACTCCCCTCCCTCCTAGGTCCACTAGGCTACAGAGTGGTATTCTCGGTCTCTCTGGCCCAATGACTATTCAAGTATTTTATACAAAGTGGAACAGCTTCAATAGGGAAGACAGAGAGAGACTCACCCTAGAAATAATCTGGAGCCTGATTATTAGGGCACTCACCTGGGGGGAGAAGGGGAAGGCGATCTAGGGTCAAGTCCCTGCTCCAAAGGGGAGATTTGAACCTGAGGCTCACACACTGGGGTCTTTTGTGTATAAAGGGGAGTACCCCCCCCCCCCAGTCTCCATTTTGTGTATTTAATTTCCCTTTTTTTTTTTTAAATTCAGGCCCAAAATCAAAACAGACATTTTAAGCTGAGTGAAACTTTTTGTTCAAAACAAAATTCTTTTTCAATTCACCAAAACTTCGGAAAAATTTTGGGTTCAGTTCAGGTCAAACTGATTTTTTTTTCCTCCCCAATTTTTCAGAACTGTTAGTGAACTCAAAAATCAGTTATTTCCCTGGGTCTAATCGTGATGACTCCTGCAGAGTAGAACCAATGGCATCTCAATTTATACTTTTGTAGAAATGTAAAATAAAGCATGTAGTGAGGAGGTGTGGCTCCCCACTGCCCCGGAGGGGAAAGAGCCCATCTGGAGGCCAGAGTGGGCGGAGCTAAGGAGCTTTGAGCCCGCCCCTCAGAGGGTCAGGCGGTGACCTGGAAGTATAAAAGCTCGCCCTCAGAACTCAGTCAGGCCCCAACCGCTGGAGAGACCAGACGTCTCCAGTCTAGCTCGTGGCTGGGAAGAGCTCGCAGCCCAAGGCGGCTGCCAGGAGTGCCCGGGCCTGCCCTGCGCCCGCTATCCGGAGGAGCTGCCGGGCCTGCCCTGCGCTTGCTATCCGGAGGAGCTGCCGATCAATCCCTGCCCTGGCGAACCCATGATCCTGGATCCCCCAGAGACCGACACCAGGACCCAGGTAGGCCCCGAGGGAGAGTGTGGAAGTAGCCCGGGGGCAGCCAATCCCAGTCGGGCTGCAGCACTGCCAGATCCTATGTCAGTGTGTTGCAGCCAGGATCCCCACTGACTAAGCAGTGAGCCTTCTGCCACTGCTAGGGCCCCGGGCTGGGATGCAGTGGAGTGGGAGGGCCTGCGTCCCCCCTGACACCCAACCCATGGGTGGCAGTCTCCCCCTCTCCCAGGCCTTTGGAGGCTTGGGCCTACTATTGTTGCCCCGCCCTAATCTAGGGCCTGGGCTTAATACTTTGTACTATTGGTGCTTAGCCCTGACTGAGGGCCTGAGCTCCTGACTCAGTGTTTGTGGCCCCGCCCTGACCTAAGGCCTGAGCTAAATACTCCTGCTGGTTGCTCAGCCCTGGCCAAGGGCCTGAGCCCCTGACGTAGCATTGGTGCCCCGCCCTGAGCCAGGGTCGGGCTTATTGCATCTTCAGGACCTCAAGGGCTGCCGAGGGAGACCCTGCAGCTGGACGAAGTACCCAAGCACCAGTGTGTAGTGAGCTGGTGTGGCTCCCTGCCGCCTCTGAGAGGGTCGAGCCCTGGCAAACCCTTGTACAAAGCACTAAACCCCACTAATTATATGGGCCAATAATGGAGCCATGAAATATTTTGTAAATCATATATACAAATAACTTAAAATTTTCGGTTGTTTCATTAAGAATGAGCTGCCACAGTTTTTTGTTCATACAGAACACTTATTTTCTACTCTTAACTGGGTTAAGTTTATCTATTCTTTCTGCTTTATGATTCCTGTTCCTAGGAGGACTGCTGAAACAAAATATTATCTTCACTGTATCAAGCACAGTTTCAGACCAAAGTGACATTACAGCCAAATGTTGCTTGAAGTGACATGAAATCTTAGGTCTCTGTAATAAACAGAATATCATGAAATGTAATCATTTCAATTCTGTCAGATCTCATCTTGGCTAAATAATAAGAACTTCAGGAATCCTCAAGCACAGGGTTCCCTAATTTTTTGCTGGCACGACCCCATTTTAATGAAGAATTCCAGATAGCATGGAGAGCAAAACTATATCCTCCACACAGCATGGCCTCATGTGCATCATACGTATGAGGTCAGTGTGTGTGGAGGATGCCATTTGGTAGAGCAAAAGGGATTGCTATCTGCTGATTAGGGGTCATGACCCACAATTTGGGAACCATTGCTTTAACAGTTACCTTGTCATAGCAAACAAGATACCAGTCAATCAGGAAGAAGGCTCACAAATGATGAACACAGCAGCCCCAAGACTGATTCAGGTAGTAAAATAGCATTTCCAAAAATAAGTCCTATAGGCATGTTTATTGAAATGCAAACTGACAGTTACCCTGGTAAAATGTAGTACATGCCATAAGAACAGCCATTCTGGGTCAGACCAAAGGTCCATCTAGCCCAGTAACCTGTCTTCCAACAGTGGCCAATATCAGGTGCTTCAGAGGCAATGAACAGAACAGGTAATCATCAAGTGATCCATCCCTTGTCGCCCATTCCCAGCTTCTGGCAAACAGAGGCAAGGGATACCATCCCTGCCCATCCTAGCTAATAGCCATTGATGGACCTATCCTCCATGAACTTATCGAGTTCTTTTTTTAACCTTGTTATAGTCTTGGCCTTCACAACATCCTCTGGCAAAGAGTTGCACAGGTTGACTGTGCATTGTGTGAAGAAATACTTCCTTTGGTTTGTTTTAAACCTGATGCCTATTTTCATTTGGTGCCCCTTAGTTCTTGTGTTATGAGAAGGAGTAAAAAGCAGTTTACTTTTTCCACATCAGTCATGATTTTATAGAAGTCTCACATCCCCCCTTAGTCGTCTTTTCCAAGCTAAAAAGTCCCAGTCTTATTAATCCCTTCTCATATGGAAGCTGTTCCATACCCTAATCATTTTTGTTGCCCTTTTCAGAACCTTTTCCAATTCCAATATATCATTTTTGAGATGGGGATACCACATCTGCATGCAGTATTCGAGATATGGGCATACCATGGATTTATCTAGAGGCAATATGATCTTTTCTGTCTTATTATCGATCCCTTTCTTAATGATTCTCAACATTCAGTTCACTTTTTTTGATTGCCGCTGCACATTGAGTGGACATTTTTCAGAGAACTATCCACAATGACTGCAAGATCTTCCTTGTGTGATAACAGCTAATTTAGACCCCATCATTTTATATGTATAGCTGGGATCAGATGCGGCTCCAGGCATCAGCGCACCAAGCACGTGCCTGGGTAGCAAGCCGCAGGGGGCAGCCTGCCGGTCGCTGTGGGGGCGGCAGTCAGGGATCCTTCGGCGGCATGACTGCGGGAGGTCTGCCGGTCCCGCAGCTTTGGCAGCAATTCAGCAGAGGGTACGCCGAAGCCGCAGGACCGGCAGACCTACCACAGGCGTGCCACCGAATCTGCGTTACCAGCCAGACCTCCCGCAGGTGCGTCACCGAAAGCTGCCTGACTGCCGTGCTTGGGGCGGCAAAATACATAGAGCCATCCCTGGCTGGGATTATGGTTTTTCAATGTGCATTACTTTGCATTTATCAACATTGAATTTCATCTGCCATTTTGTTTCCCAGACACCCATTGCCGATTGCCTACACTGCCAAATAGCAGCAGGGCTAGCAACAAAAATTCTAAATTTTAAACAAAAAAGGAATTTTCAAAAGTGTGTATGAAAATTTCATTTTGTTGTTGTTTGTCTCAGTCTAAATTTGACATTTTGACAGGAAAGTTAAAATTTCTATTAATTTAATCACCAAAATTTCAAATCCTTGAAGGGTTGACTAAAAAACAAGACACTTTTTGTGAGAGTTTTGATTCTTTTTTCAACCAACTATAATGTCCAGTTTTGGAACCTTGTAATTTTTCTTGTTCTGCAGAAAGGGTGTGGTTATTGTTGAGTTTTTTCGGTCAATTCTATTCAATGGATTTCATACAGTACAGCAGAAAATGTCCTACACAGAGATGGAATTTTAAGTTTCCAGAACATAGAAATTCTCATGAGCAAGTTATATAATGCCATCATCTAATACTGTTGATAATTGCTATTTCTAATGTTACTAGTTTCAAGGACTTCTATAATTTTATATTTCCCAGGGTTTCATTTTTAATTCATTCAATGTAGACAAGAACAGCAAATGCCAAAAAATAATAATATACAAATGTGAATATATCAATTTTGGCTCAATGTTTGGCTTGAATTATGTTTGGATGCATTCAGGGGAGCAAATGACTCATCCAATATTTAGCCTGAATGACGAAAAACTCACCATGGTAAAAACAGAGAAAACAGCTTTATCTCAAAGGAGAGGTGTTTTTAAAAAAAAAAAAATGAACAGGAAAACATGTACAAGGAGAAAGAAATAGAAGCTTGTCGTCCCCTCAGCCCTGTCTAGTGACTAACTGAAGGAGTTAAATGACAGTTTAATCAATCAAGAGAAAAAAGTGTCTATTAAGCAAGTAAGCCTTAGTTAAAAAGCCGACTGGAGTTATCTAAAGAAACAAGCTGTCAGCAATCACATAGTATAATAAAAATGATATGCAAAAATGTTGATGACAGCAACAGTTGAAACACTATTTACACAAATGTTGCATATTAAGGCAACTTTTAAAAAGTCAGCTAAAAAATATGCACAGAAACTAATGGCGATACATTTTTGTTCCTGAAGGCATCAGACCAGCTGTGATTCTGTACGTTTCAAATTTGTTTAAATGAATATTTATATTTTTTTCTTACAGGAATTATATTTAGCAAGAAACAGCAGATGTTGTTGCCTTTACAGATGCAGGTTCTGTTGCAAATTAGAATTCAGCACTAAATATGACCTGCTTCACTCTGCTACTTGTCAGTTACACAGGACAGCCAGAACTTGTGAGAAGAGCTACGTGTTAGCATCTTTTCAGTCTCTACAAATTAAATAGCAGGCCAGATTTTCAGAAGTCAGAGGCCCAAGTCTGCACACACAAAGTTGCATGTACCAAAGGGCAAGTGTCTATGCACTTGAAATAACTCAGGCCAGGTCTACGCTAGCACTTATGTCAGGAAAACTTCTTTCACACCTCTGAGCGACATAAGTTTTCCTGGCATAAGTGCTCATATGCACAGTGCTATGTCAGTGGGAGACGTTCTCACTATCGCTACTCATTGAGCTGGTTTTATTATGTCAATGGGAGAGCTCTTGCCTGTTGGCATAACATGGCTACACAAGCAATCTTACAGTGGCACAGCTGTATCGGTACAACCTTGCTGCTGTAAGCTTGTAAGAGTAGAAATGGCCTGAGTAAATAAATCACTTAAATACACATGAAAAAGACTGTTTGTCTAATGTCTACACTATAGCATAGATTACGCAGGCCTGTGTGTTTTCTGCCCAAAACAATACTTAACCCAAAAGCTCCTGGGTGGGGTCACAAACATTTTGTCTTAGGAGAGGCTTATGTTTACAGTTAAGTTAACTGAAGTGGGAATTCACATCTATCAACCTCAATGGGGTTTTAACCCAACACATAAGATTTCACCCAGCTCCTAACATACATTATTCATTACCATATATACTACTGTAATGAGTAAGCTCTTTGTAATGTTCCCCTTTTCACTTTAACAGTACCATTTCAAACAGCATGATAATGTTATGTTCACTAGTGTGTGCACACCAGCAGGGTCTTCACAGACCAATTCATGCCCAACACATTAGTGTTCTTTAGAAATCACATCCCATAGTCTGCATTTGCTCCATGTAGACAAGCCCTTAGATACAAGTAACCATTTCTGGTGTTTTCCAGTGTTTATTGGATAAACACTGATAAAATACCCTGATAGGACCGATTTCATTTGTTTCTATCTTCCTCCCCTCCCTCTCCCACCCAGTGATCCCATCCTCATGAGGGATCTGATCCAAAGTCCACTGAAGTCAACAGGTTGTCGATCACAGCCAAGATCAGCAGGGCTCTTGTCCCAATAACTGTCAGTCATTTATGTTTTTGCAGTTTGGTTACAAAGGGAGAACTGATGCCTGTCCCTCCCATTCATGATTGAAACAATATAAACAAAATAGACTGCAGTTATTATGGGAAGAGGAACCATGATGACCTGTAGAATGAGACGGGTTGGTATTGGGGTGGAGACGGGGGGGGGGGGAGAAAAGAGGAAAGGAAGGAGGAAGAGGTGGAATAAGATACATGGGAGAAGACTGAAGAAGGAAACAAATTTTACAAAAGAATTTTCAATTAAAAAATACCTTTCAGTAGTTGGACAGTCCATTTTTTCTGAAGTTTTTTCTCTTTTCATTTAAAATGTGAATATATACTTAGACTCATTGTAAAACAGCGGCAGCTCAGGAGTACTTCTTGTTAACTTAGTAATAACTATAGCCTGGACTAATAAACTCTGATGCTGAAGGCAGAGATGTTCATCTGCTATTCAGGGCAAAGCCTTTAGCCACAGGTCTGTTCTGCACTAGAATGAGTATGTACAGCATGTGTCAGAATGAGTATGTACAGCATGTGTCAGAATGAGTATGTACAGCATGTGTCAGCAACAGGTGCAGCTGCATGTGGTTTCAGTGTAACTGTCATCCAGGACAAAGTTTTTGCACTTTACCTTTTTCAGATAACCATGGTTAAAACTAGAGCTGAAAATGCTGGGTTTCTCCTATTGCAAACTTAGATTTTTTGGCAAAAATTCAAATACTAAATTTTTTTGCAAAAAGAAGAACAGGAGTACTTGTGGCACCTTAGAGACTAACAAATTTATTAGAGCATAAGCTTTCGTGGACTACAGCCCACTTCTTTGGATGCATATCCAAATTTTTTGGACCAATATGAAAATATTTTTATTTCAAAATGCTGCCGTGATGCTTCATAGGAGTTGTAGTTCAGATGCCTCATGCTTCCATTTTCCTCTAGAGGGCAGTCTCCTTCTCCCACGATGCTCTACAGTTTCTCCTCCTGGAGATCGAGTCAATATCTTTGGAGTCCTTGACCATGGAGCATCATCTGAGATGTAGTCCTGCTGGGGAACTCAGCCCATAAAGGGAAATAGGGACCATGAGGCAAGCAAACTATAAGTCCCATGAGGCACTACAGCAGCACAGCACATCAAAATATTTTCACCAAGAACAGACATATTTGGTCTTAAAGCATTCTGTTTTTCAATGAAAATTTTCTGAAGAAAAGATGCAGTTTTTTTGTACATTTTATTCTGATGAAAACAATTTGACAGAAAATTAGGTTAATTGACCATTTTAGTCCAGCCCTATTTAAAACCAAGAACAAATTTCAGCCTCATTTTTCTGAAACTGCTGAAAGTAGTTTGTCCTGGTCTGTGCTTGCATTTAAATCACGTGCAGCTGAACCCATTCTTAGCAAATGGCAGTTTTTCTAATGTAAACCCTACCTCAGAGTTTATCTAATAACACAATTATCTCAAACAGGAAGCACCTTCAAATTATTAATTATTATTATAGAGTGAAAATTATGAAAGTGAGAGCACTCCACAAATCACTATAGTAATTACAGTAAAATGTTAATGAAATGTCCAATATTAATTTAGCAATCTGTCACTTTGGTGTGTATGTATTTTTTTATATATATATATATATATATAAAATGCAGTACAGTCAATAGTAATATATTGTCTTACATGTTTTGTAATGTCCATGGGGAACCTACTACAACAGACAAACTAAAAGCTAAAGTTTGGCAATAAAAGAAATTTAAATATTCAAAGTGAATGCAAATCTGCTTTTGATAGTCAAACAGGGCCATCTCCAGCAAATGAAAATCAATAAAAATGACAGGAAGACTGAATTAAGGCATAGCTCCTCATCATTTCAAAGAGCATAAAAATTTACATATTTATTCTCTGCAGTGTCTGACAGGTTTTGGTTTCAAACACTTCACCTTTTTCAGGCAGCAACCCATTTTACCAATAAAAAGCTAAGCACTGCAGAGCTGATTTCTCTTGAAGTAATTACGCTTCTGCTGTGAAGTAAGAGGGTTTTTTAGGGCCAGATTCTGATCTGCAAATCCAGGGAAAAAAACTGACAAGAATCTGATCCTAAGTTTCCCATTGTTTCAGGTTATTTTGGCGCCCAGTTGAAGATAAAAGAGCATTTTTAAACTGATCATAACAAATGTTGCAATACTTTGGAATGAGGATATGGGCAGGGTTGACGGGGGGGGGAGAAGCCGGTACAAATTACCGGGGCCCAGAAGGGGGCCCAGGGCCTGCCTTCCCCGGCTTCCCCCCCCCCTTCTGGTCACCTTACCGGGGCCCAGTGGTATGGAAGGGGGCCCAGGGCCCGGCTTCCTCCCCTCTCGTCAGCCCTGTTTTGCCGATCCGCCCTTGCTGGGGGGGGCCCCAAAAAAATTTTTCACCAGTGCCTGAACCCGCTCTCAGCAGCCCTGGATTTGGGCTATATTTCACTCAACATTTCAGACTTCAGCAGACTAATACTCACTTCCAAACAAGCTTGTTCTCCTTGTCCTTTTTATTACTACATAAAAGAGTATTGGGAAAGTCAGTTGTGCATGCACTTATTATTGTAACAGAAAAAGAAACAGTGTACGTAAAATGAAGTCTTCGGATCCTGTTTTTCCCCTAAAACTATGAACTTAACTACAATTAAAGTTTGAATTTGGATTATGTCCAAAATATTGAATCAAAAGGCACCCGTGAATAGCAAAATATAAATAACACATTGGAGATGAGCTAGAGCCCTGTACAACCACTTTAAAGAGTCACAGTGGAGTCTGCCTAGCTAACACACAAGTTATCCTTTGGAATTTACCCTAATGTCTAAGTCTTACATAGGAGAAAAATTAAAATGATCTCAAAATGTATGACTAAACTGATGTGCAGTTTGTTGCAAAGAGTCTTCTGACATATTTAATATTAAATGTTATTTGATATGTAGCCCCTTTCTCCTCTTCCCTCCCTCCAATCTCTCCCAGTTCTCAATTTGCATATTCCCTTATGGTACCTACTCATATCTTGTATCTGAATCTAGTTGATGTCACACATCTTTCGCACTTCTGCATATCCATGTATCAACACTAATTAATCTCATATTATCATGGAATGGATTAAGTGTCTATCCTATTCTTCCAACTCTGAAACTTTGAATCTGGACATTTTTTTTCTTTTGTTTGTTCTATTACCATTAGTAGTTCTACTTTCATCCCACCCTTTCCTACCACTTAGCCATTCAACTGCCAAATCTCACCCTCATTGCCCATTATGCTCCTCACCCACCTTTTCTCTTTCTACAAGATAACTGAATTTGCCAGTATAATCTACACAGGCAGGAGGTAATTAGTAAAGTCATTTTTGACCTGCATACTTGAACTAAAAATTGTTCTATTGCAAAGTTTCCCACTACCATTAGGGTTGCCAACCCTCCAGGATTCTCCTGGAGTCCCCAGGAATTAAAGATTAATCTTTAATTAAGGATTATGTCATGTGATGATTCCAGGAATATGTCCAACCAAAATTGGCAACCCTAACAACCATTAGTATGGGAAAAGGGGTCAAGCAGCTTTATACCTCACTAGAAAGACTGCCCCTCCAACCACACAATGCACATCATGCTGTGGAACTCGTTCAGTGGTAGCTGAGGGAGGTATAATCCACCAGTATCACTTCTTGCACAGCCTTGGGTTTCCCCCAGACGTCTTCCATCCAAACACTGGCCAGGCTCACGCTGCTTAGCTTGCAGGATTTGGCAAGATCAGAGTCTGGGTTCCATTACTGAAAGAGTAGGCTATGCCTACACTACAAGCACTACAGTGGCACAGCTGCAGCGCAGCAACTATTCTGCTGTAGCATTGTAGTGTAGACACTTCCTACACTGCTAGAAGGGGTTTTTCCACTGCCGTAGTAAATCCTCTCTCCAAGGCTAGGTCTATACTACCCACCTGAATCGGCGGGTAGAAATCGACCTCTCGGGGATCGATTTATCGCCTCCCGTCGGGACGCGACAATCGATCCCCGAATCGGCGCTCTTACTCCACCAGCGGAGGTGGTAGTAAGCACCGCCGACAAAAAGCCGCAGAAGTCGATTTTGCCGCCATCCTCACAACGGGGTAAGTCGGCTGCAATACGTCGAATTCAGCTACGCTATTCACGTAGCTGAATTTGCGTATCTTAAATAGACTCCCCCCGGTAGTGTAGATGTACCCCAAGAAGCTGTAGGTAGGTTGATGGAAGAATTCTTCAATCAACCTAGCGGTGTCAACATCAGGGCTTAGGTCATCTTAACTATGTCTCTTAGGGTTGTGAATTTTTCATCCCTGAGCGATGTAGCTAGGTTGATCTTTTCGGTGTAGATGAGGCCTTAGTGTTTCCTTTTTGGGGCGGGGGGGGAGCTACAAGTGAATCAAATAATTGAGAAAAGAATAATAGTCTTTCAACAGGTAACTTTCTGCACCTTAAAGCTAGGTGCCCTAGCTACTCTAGGGCTAACAATCTGCACCATGAATCCCACGTGTAAAACTAAGAGCTATAAAACCTTGTAAAAGTGACCTAAAAATGACAGTTTTAGTCCTTCATGCTTCAGCCCTGCAGGACTAGAAGCAAACAGTGCGTCTTCCCCCTCCCCCATTCCTATTTTAGAATCATTTTATGTAGTTTTAACTAATGCTATTGGTTTGCATAATCTGCAATCTTCCCTGATTATGCAGTCTGGTCATACAGATGGCTAGCAATATAAATCTCTTAATATACTCTATTGCACAGGAATCTTATGGTCAATGAATGTTAGAGAGTCACCTCATGTTCTGATGTATGTTCTAAAACATGGGGAACAAGAAAAAGTAGGATTTGCCTACTTTTAGCCCCTTCTAGTCTAGTAACAAGTCTCTGAAAGTGTTCAGTTCTGGAAACTATACATTTATAATGGACAGTTATGCAATGCCATGCCTATGCAGGAAGTTTTTTTTTTAAAATCAGTGATTTTTATCTACCCTGAGTATAGTATATCTGTGTTCTTCTGCACAATTAAGTATTCTTTCTCAGTAATGTTCTCTTTTGCTGGAGACTTGGCTTTCCTTTTTAACCTTTACTGGTCTCATTGAGCAACCATGGCAAATTAATTTTTCTCAGTCACTCTTTAAATACCTCAGTCAATTGCAAAATTCTTTGCAAGATGAGCATTAGTTATGGGTTGATAAACCACTCACTAATTGTCTTAAGTTATTTGCATGTGGGGGGGGGGGAAATCAATCAAAAGAGCTCTTCTTGATTTGTGGAAGATGAAATAAAATACTGGAATGATAAGATACTGGAACTGGAACCTATCCTGGATGAAGGAATTAGGAGAATGGTGGAACCCCTCCTCAAACAAGACTAGTTTGGCATTAAGAAAGGATGAGGTAGCATAGATACCATGTTTGTACTTTGGCAAGGGATAGAGAAGAGGCTAGAACACCAAGGGGATAGCCCTAGACCTAGAAAAGATGTACAAGAAATTGGGCAGACGGATGCTCACACCACTGCTGAGGAAATAAGTATCTGTGGTGTCTGAGGATTTTATAACTATCGTGAATGCCCTATATAGATCACCTAACAAAGTGATCTCAACATGTTTTGGAATGACAGGTCCCTTTGAAGTGAAAGCATGTGCCAGGCGTTGGCACTCAGTCCAGAGCTATTTATCATATTGATGGACTATATCAGCAGGAAGATTCCAATGGAAAAAATGTGAGAAGGCTGCTATATATTGCTAACATAGCAATAAGGGCATCCTCAAAAGAAGGCTCTAGAGAAAATAGCAAGCCAATGACATGACCACCTAAGTACGGATGGGATGAAAATGAGCATGGGGGTCAGCAGAGGTGCCACAGGGAAACTGGACATCGAGATTAATGGAGAGAGACTAAACCAGTTTAAATACCTTGACAGCTGGGTCACTGAAGATGGTGAGCTTGAACACGAGACACAGGCCAGACTTGGGAGTGATGGAAGTGTGTGGAATAACATTTCAGGTGTTGTGACAAGTGTATGCCACTGAAAGTAAATGCCCAACTGTATAGAACAATGGTGCGCTCCACAATACTGTGTGGTGTAATCGCACAGGCAATAAAGAGAGGGCAGCTTCAATGCCGAGAGGTGCTCAAGAGGAGAGGTCTTCGCACCATAAGAGTTACATGGAAAGACAGATTTCAAAATGAAAATATCAGAATGGAAGTCAACACCTGTGATGTGGTTGACAAAATCCAGAAAGCACAATTCAGTGCTTAATTTGTGCCAGGGCTTGCTACAACTGAGCCCCAGCACCTATGGGCTTGCTGCATCAGGTAGGAATGTAAAAAAAAATTGCTTGAGCCCCAGCATCTTTCATTACAAATTAAGCACTGCCACAACTTTACTGGTTCGGACACATGCCGAGGATGAATGAAGGTAATCTGGCGAAGGTAGCATGGTAGGAGAGGGTGAAACCGAGCAAAGCCAAGGAAGCAATTGATGGATTGCATCAAAAAAAGGTAAGTAGGTGGATCTTAGTGCTGCCCTGGGCAGACAAAGATGGTGTATGTTTGCATGACAAGTCAACCCCAGTTGATGGGATAAGGAGAAGAAAAGATAAGTTGCTGTCTTCAGTTTTACACTGATTTTCTTATGCAGTGTGGATGTCACCACTGTGGTGAATGGAAAAAAAATGGAGTTTATGAAATTCACATTCCTAGCTAAACTATGATTTGGTCTTTAGACATGGACAATCATCTGGCATATTCTTCAACAGCAAATCTGTTTTGGATAGCATTAACATGAACTGACTTTCAAGCAAATGCTAGGTCAGACCTTGGACATAAAAAGAACTTATGTCCAATGCCAATCATGTAGGATGTGCTATTAAAAGGCCCATACTCCTCTGAATGAGCCATACTCAACATGACAGCAAAAATATAGCTAACAGCTCACTCAAAAGGATGAAATTAAATGTTAAACATACCTAACAAGTACAAACAGAATGTGGGTAGCAGTGAAGTGTTGCTTAGCAATATGGCACAAGCATGCCACAGAAGAAACATCTATGCCAATGAAGTGAAGAGATGCATCATAACTCTTACCTTATTGTTATTTAAGTGTTATGAAATTATTCCTAGAAGGCTAGGCACATCTACAGACAAAGTAAATATATCATCATCAAGAGGTAAACAGGGGGCCAAAGAGAGCCCTACTTCGGGTAGAAAGTGATCTTTCTTATGAGCATTCAAAATAAACAAGCTAGCCTTCCATTCAGTAGGTGGGTGAGAGCGAATGAGAGTGGGAGTGGTCTCCCCACAACCCAGGGAGCAGCCTGGAGAAGGACCAGAAAGCATTACTATGAGCAATCAACACCTCCACAAAAACACACTCACCATGATAAAGGAATGCGTTAAGCCTTATGTAGCAATATGCAAACCAAGTGTTCAAAGGAGATAGTTTCATGAAGATTTTGAAATAACTGATATGTGCCTTCATGAGACACTTTTGGCTAAGACTGATCAAACAATAAAGGGTGCCTAAAAACTGAGTCATTTAAAAATATCCCTCTCAAAATAACAGCAAGTCAGCGATGTTTAGCTCTTTTACAACAGGGATCATGTAATGCTGACATTACTAGGAAAAGAAGTAATTATTGTCCATGTGTTTGCTGTTATACTTATGACTTGGAAAGGTAGTTGGCTGCATAGCCTACTTTCTCAGTCCCCCTGCGGGGGGAATAGAGTTTGGCCACTGCTACATGGATAAGGAGGAAATGTACCACTTCACAAGACAAACATTCACAGATGGAACACCACTATCAAATGTCCAATATTTTCTAATTGATGAGGGGACTGGATGGCTTAGTAACTTTTGCTACACACACTACCACATGAATGAACATTGCTGACTCATAGCAGCTGAATAGAAGAGCTCAGACCAGTATTCAATGGGCAGATCTGATCACAAAAACAATCGAGCCAAACAACATACAACTGGCAACAGAGGGGAAAAAGGATTAAAGGGACATATGGACCAAACTCTTCTCACTCCTGGAAGCAGCAGGTTTCGATGAGGCACAGACTGATAGGACAATTCTGATGAACTTGTGCACTCCTGCCCTGTTCTGTGAATAAAGTGACCTTGATCTCAGGACTGTTGGTTCAGCTTCCTTATGAAGGATCTCCTTTAAGAGGGGAAAAAAAGGATTTGACATGGAGCTACACCTTAAGATCTGGAAATTATAGCTAGGACAGGACATGGCAGCCTACCCACTAAGCAGTATTTTCCTCAGGGAACAAGTTGCCCTGATTACCCAAAAATCTGTTCTGGCTTCTGTAGTATCTTGTGGAAGTAAATCCTGGCCCACTCAAAGATATGGAATGAATATTCTTGTATTAGCAGTACTCCAGCCACCTGCTACGCATTCAAAGAGCGTGTGCCTTGGACTAAACCCCACGAATGCTGGGATTTTCAAGTTACAAAACAGTGATCTTAGAGGAAAACATCATTACAAAATCTACCAATCCCAATTTCTGCAAGTAGCTTAGAGTAGAGGGTTTGATTTGTAAAACCCTCAAGGGTTTGGGCCTTTTCTAACTTAGAGATCACATCTCTTTGTGATTCCATGGTAAGTTGCTCAGTCCCCCAGTCCTCTGATTAAAAGGGAGGGTACTGCTGGCAGGATATCCCTAACAAGAATCAGAGGGGTAGCAGTGTTAGTCTGTATCCACAAAAACAACGAGGCGTCCGGTGGCACCTTAAAGAGTAACTGATTTATTTGGGCATAAGCTTTTGTGGGTAAAAAACCCACTTCTTCAGATGAAGTGAAAATTACAGGTGCAGGCATCTGTAATATGCTGACACATGAAGAGAAGGGAGTTACCTTACACGTGGAGAACCTGTGTTAACAGGGCCAATTCAATCAGGGTGGATGTGGTCCACTCCCAATAATTGAGGAGGAGGTGTCAATACTAAGAGAGGGGAAATTGCTTTTGTAGTGAGCCAGCCACTCCCAGTCTCTATTCAAGCCCAAATTAATGGTGTTAAATCCCTAGCAAGAGATCCTCAACTTTGGAGTCCATTAGAGTCTTTTACTGTCATTCTGAAGCGTTCTGCTTCGATTACAGCTTCAATGTTCTGTTTATGCACTAAGTGATTCTGGATTATTATATTTTATAAGTCTAAATAAGTAGTGCTGTTTAATACTAAATTTGGGATCAGGAAGAGCACCAGGCTAGATCTCTGAGATTGTGACATTTAGCACAATTAGGTAAATGGCAGAGAGTGGGGAGAAGGGAATACAAATACAATGCCAGTGAAGTACGGTCAGTGTTAATCATGGGGTTTATAGCAGTGAAGCTCCCTGATTTCAGAGAATTATAAAAGTAAGGAGAATCTCAGCTCTCACTTTGAAATAAAAATTACAGTAGAACCTCAGAGTTACGAACACCAGAGTTACAAACTGACCGGTCAACTACACACCTCATTTGGAACTGGAAGTACACAGTCAGGCAGCAGCAGAGACAAGAGGAGGAGAAGAAGCAGCAGCAAATATAGTACAGTACTGTGTTAAATGTAAACTACTGAACAAATAAAGGGAAAGGAGCATTTTTTTTGCTGTATAGTAAAGTTTCAAAGCTGTATTAAGTCAATGTTCAGTTGTAAACTTTTGAAAGAACAGCCATAACATTTGTTCAGAGTTATGAACATTTCAGAGTTATGAACAACCTCCATTCCTGAAGTGGTCATAGCTTTGAGGTTCTACTGTAAGTTTCTTGTAAAGACAGCCATAAAAATCTAAACTGATCTCAGGGTCAACTGATTGCTAAAGCTGAAAGAAACAAGCAGTTGGGCCTCCATTTCTACAGCAGGAGGCTAAGTGGGCCTAAAAAGAACCTCCAAACATATACTTTGTTTATGTAAAATGAGTCCATCTCCCATAGTTTGAGGATCTCAAATAATTCTCTCACTAACCCATCCCTAAATCTTTAAACTCCACTATCACAAGTCTGACCTAAGCCCGATCAACAGTAAATTGAGTTCAGAGAAAACAGATGAACGAACATTTGTTTTAGAAGTCCATCCCAAAGTGAAAAGTCTGGCTTGGTGTATGGCATTAATCTGAAGCAACTTGTCCATATAAATATTTTAAACTAAATCACGAGACTGGGACACTAGTAGGTGGGTTAAGAGGGAAAGGAACACAGAGAAGTAAACATTTAAAATGAAGTCATAGCCTTCATCATCCACATGTTAAATTTTCATATAAGCACCTTGTGCTTATCCCCATGCTGCCCCTCCTAATTAGGAGAAGCTCCCCATAAACATCTTCCAAACTAACTCAATATCCTCTTTCAAAACCCTCCTTAAAACTCTCCTTTGAGGTTAAGCCTAAAGGAAACTTGACATCAGCGAGATTGCTTATGTGCAGAGACCCCTGCCTACCATGCTGACCAATACTGCCTCATTGTTTCCCTGTATTCCTCTGTCTTTATCTCTCTGCCTTGTTTTATACTTAGAATTGTAAGCTCTTTGGGGCAGGTACCACTTTTTGTGCTGTGGACTAGGATGCCTAGATGTCACAATGATACAAATACAGAAATAAATAACCACCTGCCTAATTAGTGACATTTCCAAATTCAAAAATTTAATTCAAGTATCTCACTAAAAGTGTGGTTCTGCTTAACCATGCATTCTTTTCTCCTTAAGAGAGAGCAGTTATGATGGATCAGGGCTGGTAAATGAGCAGGTTGCCACAACAACTGAACATATTTCCACATTCTTGCACAACCACCATGCAAAGATGATAAATGATTGATAATGAAGATGTTGGGATATGCCACTCAGTCTCAGCGGTTGGTATGCGTTATTTATCAGAAGTTGCTATCAATAAGGCAGCTTCAGCATGTTTAATTTGAATTTATTGCCACCCATAGCTCTGGACAAAACTAGCAAAAAGCCAGGCACACACACTTTGGAACAATATCCACAATTAAAGCATCTGATCTCACCCTGATGTAAGACAGGAGTAACTCCACTGAAATTACACACCAGCGGAAGTGACTTTTGAGTGCTGGACTTTGAAGGTTCTTTAATGTAGTTTTTTGTTGTTGTACTAGTTATAAATATGTGCACTTCATAGGCCCAATTCATTACCACTGGTGCAGGGGTGTTCCAGAGCTATACCTCCCTGTGCCAGCTTGATTTGCTGTGCTGCAGGTGGTTCACACAAGACAGGGACATACAGTGGATCCCACATCCGATCTCCCTTGAGGTTTCTGGTAGGGAGGGCAGCTTTCTGCTCTGCTGGGCTTTTTGTAGGACACCTGAGGGAATAGACTGCCTTGTGGCTGCAGTACCACTGTACAGGGAGGGATAGCTTGGTGGTTTGAGCATTGGCCAGCTAAACCCAGGGTTGTGAGCTCAATCCTTGAGGGGGGCCACTTAGGGATCTGGGGCAAAATCAGTACTTGGTCCTGCTAGTGAAAACAGGGGGCTGGACTCAATGACCTTTCAGGGTACCTTCCAGTTCTAGGAGATAGGTTATCTCCATTAATTTTTTTACAGCCTATCCTTGAACTCTATGGACACTGTTGGCTATCTTTTGGGAAGTGTTGGCCAGTCATAGGTCCCCCAGGGAAGGGGAAGTTCTCAGTAATCCAAGCACCAGTTGAACAATTATTAGTTTTGTCAGAACATACTAATAGCTGTACTTTAAGATTTTTCTTTCAAGTATCGCCTCTGTCCAATAAAATGGACTGAGCCACTTGGAACACTGTATTTGGTAAGGAAGGAAATGTGGTGAGGAAAGCTATTGAGCAATTGACAATTCAAATAAAATTTGTCAGTGCTCAAAGTCAAATTAAAAATCAAAACATTTCCGCTACATACCTGTACTGTTCTATAACCCCTTTATTTTAAATATATTGTATGAAACAATGAAAACATTCTGCAAAGAAAGGACTCATATCTTGCTGTATTTGCATTCTGTGTAAATCTGAATTTTGCACAGTTCAGTGGCATACAGTTCCCCATTTATAGGGCTCAGCTGCTAGGGTTTAGGATATACCTACAGTAGTACAGCAATACACCTCTGAGAGACACCACAGAGTTGCAAAAAGAGAGAAACGTTCACACCTAAACTGTGCCCATCTTCTCCCCCCCTCCCCCAATGGAAAATCCAAAAGAATATGCCTCACTAATTCGCCAAAGAAAAACTCAGCAAAGCTTCCAAAGGAGTCAACTGACCAGATGAGAGCTGCCCTCAGTCCTTACACAGCAGATGACAGAAGGGCCCTGCAGGCACCAGCTTCAGAATCATTATGGTGCAATCATTGCACATGGATTGATAACATTCTTGAACAATCTCGCCAATGAATTAGGCACAAACACACACACAATGAGCATTAGACAAGCCAATCTATTTTTTCCATTTCTCAGTTACTTGTACATAAAAACACATTTGTAATAGGCAATGCCAAGGCAGCCTCAATTAATTCTTAAGGCTTATGCCCCTCAAAGAATCCCAGGACAGTGATGTAGTACAGCAAGCTGTTCCAAATGCTCCTGACCTCTAACAAGAAATGTGGGTAACAGGGGCATGAATATCTCCTCTTGCCAAAATACTGCAAGACAACATCATCTTTGAATTTCAATAAAAGAGCTGCAAGAGTTTTCTTAAGAAAATGATGGCTCACTGGAACAAGTGGTTTCTCGATCTATGGCATTTGGAGGGTGCCTTTTACATAACTCCTGAAAAACAGAGGTCTCATTTGCTTTGTGTGGACCTTACACATCCCATAGCACTTTTTTATATATAAAAAGAGAAATGATCTTCTCTGGAGTCACTGGTCAAAAATTTCCCATTATAAATGTTGTGCAGACTACTACGCACTGGTAGGCATCCACCCTAGTTTGATTTTTGGATATTCAATTTACGTGACATATTTTGATATTGTTTGTGGTTTATCATATGGAACATAAGGAATATATGCCTTTTAAAGCATATGAATACATTATTAATAGATTGATGTAGGACTGGGGAAGGGGGTTGTTTGTTTTTGCAATTTTCAAAATACTTTTATAATTACAGGCTATACACATATACATAAGTATAACTTGACCTACTCTAATTTGCACACTTTCCTAAACACGTGTATTAAAATGAAGTGGTATTGGGGATTTTTGTTCTGTCTTCCATATAACTCATTACCCTAAATCAGAAGGTATTTGATTATCTCAAAAAAGGTTTTCCAGAATGGCTCTTTTCCTTCATGAGGGTCAGATTTTGCCTCCATCAATTGTCTAGAGCCATTTAAAGGCAATTGTATCTGGTACTGTATTAAACTTGGATTAATAAACCAAGCATGTTAACAAATCCCTTCCAAGCACTGTATTTGCTAGAGCAGATAACCTGCAGCACCCATTCATTTTTACTGAAGAAAAAAAAAAAAGACATCCTTAAAAATATTTCAGGATCAAATATTTCACAATTATTAAAATACAAAACCTGTTACATTTGGGGGGGGGGGAGGGAGTAGCATATGGGCAATTCAATTCTCCCGAATGCCAGATGGGCCACATGCTATGCTGCAATATTCACCAGTTTGTATTTACAAATTTACAAACAAATCATCGAGTCTTGAGAGACAAATCCTGACCAAAAAGAGTGAAATAATAATAATCTGAGAGATTCTGAGTTCCTGGGACACCACAGGTATTGAATAATCCTTGATTTAATAAATAGTTTGATATTACTCTTTACTCTTCTCTATATTTATACATCAGTTGATTTAGTACTTCATAAGGAGGCAGCAAAGCTTGCAGTCTTGGCCTTGTTAAATGCACAAGCCTGAAGAGACTTTCAAAGAAAGCTTTCTATTTTGATACAGCCAAAGAAGCCATTGACAGCCAAGATGCATTGTAGGATTTGGAGACTGAGTTCATGGGATAGAGTGAGGATGGAGCACAATGAAGCCAGGATGCCAGTCATACTGGATTTCCAGCAAGTTAGTCTAGTCTTGGGCCTGAAAGCTTGTTACATTTGAGTTCAAGTAGCAGCTGACAGGCTCAAAGGGTATAGTCTTGAAAAGCCCGTACTCTAATGCTTCCTGGTTCCTAAAGCCAGTTGATATAAGTTGGGACTGGTAGCTAATTCTTTAGTTCCAACACAGAACTTGAACCTGGTACCAAATGTTGTCATGGCTCCTCTCTTAGGGTACGTCTATACTCAGCCGCTAGTTCGGCGGCTGGCAATCAAACTTCTGGGTTTGACTTATCGCGTCTTGTCTGGACGCGATAAGTCGAACCCGGAAGTGCTCGCCGTCGACTGCGGTACTCCAGCTCGACGAGAGGAGTACCGCAGAGTCGACGGGGGAGCCTGCCTGCCGCGTGTGGACCGAGGTAAGTTCGAACTAAGGTACTTCGAACTTCAGCTACGTTATTCACGTAGCTGAAGTTGCGTACCTTAGTTCGATTTGGGGGTTTAGTATAGACCAAGCCCTAGAGTCCTTGATGGCTTAGGGAACTGATCAGAGAAATTACACTGCAGCAGAAAAAGGAGCATCAGTATCTTAACAATCACTTTACCTAGTCAGCAGGCTATTCCTGGGCAGAAAGAGGAGACGCCTTTTTAATACTGATTTGGAAGAATATCTCCTGGGCTTCAGCCCACGTCTTGCTAAAAGTTATGAAATAGATGTGTGGAAGCTTTTACAGAGACTTTTAAGGGTGTTGCAGAGAATAGCTGAATGATGGTCAGATCAGACTGAAATGATTAACTGCTTTGGGAGGTCCCAAGCCTCTTGACTGGTACAGAATATCAGGGAGAGGTGAGGAATTTTTCCTCACCTTTTAATTTTCTTTCTTTGGAGAATTTGTACTGTAGTCCAGATTCCCTTCTTGCAAGATTTTGGTGCGTACATCATTACTGAGAGTTTCAACACAGAATTACCAATATGCTGACATTACTAGTGTTACAGCTACTATCTGGTATCTCTACAGCATCTTATGTGACAGCATCTCAGAGCATTTTACACACATTAATTGAGCCTCACAACCCCAACGCAAGATGAGAAAATATATTTGATCATTTCCCATTGCTCATTAGAGACACGGAAACTGAAGCAAAAAGGTTGAGTGCCTGGCCCAGGGTCACATGAAATGTGGCAGTGCCAACAACAGAATCCAACTTTCCTGATGCCTAGTCCAGTGCTTTATAAAGAACGTATGAATTCATCCTGCGGAAATCATTGCTGGATTTAAAATATTTTCTCTTATTGGATTTATATCTACCTACTATTAATTCATCAAATGATCTCTGATTCGGTTACATTGTTAAAGGAGGAATGATCTATTTTTACTATATTCTTAAACACCTCACATAAATCTCCATTATGCTTCTCCTTTCAAGGCTAAATCACCCTAGTTTATACGATTCTCACCTCATATCTAAATTTCTTCTTGTAACTATTGCATTGCCCTTCATGGACCTCTTCAATCTCGGCTATATTTTAAGGGTCACCAAACAAAACAGAACACAAATGAGAGCACCCCATTTTCACAATGTGTTCTGTACTATCTTCTATTCCTTTATTAGTGTACCCCAACATCTATTTTAATCTTTTAATTGCCACTGCACATCATCAATTGTGCTATCCATGATGTTTCCTAAATCTTTTCCTCAGAGGATCCTGTAAACCAAGAACCCATCAGTGTACAGACAAAATAAAATTATTTTATGGATTAGTTTGTGCCACAAACAGTTTCTCTCAAGTTCCATCTTCAGTGCTTTCAGCCTATTGAGTAGCTGCATAGATTAGGAACGAGATGGCTGCAATTTAGAAAAGTTAAGGAGGGAGCTTCCTAGCTTTTTTAATTTACTTGAGCAACAGGGATCCCTCACTGGTGTGTGCTGTGTCTGGGGCCGATGGATAGAGTTATTTTTCGTACAGGTTATTTGAAAATACTGAGTGATGGTTGTTGCGTCACCGTCTCGTTTTTCTACGCAGCATCTCTGGGGGTTGTGCAACTAAAAACATAGAACATTCAGATTTATTATATGAGGGCACACTGCCCATGGAACAGGGGCACATCCCTTCTCTGTCCACCTAAATCTGCAATATGGAGGACCGGGGGGTGAGCAGGTAGCACAAGTGGGTGCTGCAATCAGCTGGGGTAGAATTGCAAGGCAAGTAGTGTGACAAGCAGGAGAGTGTATGTTTGTGTCTGAGAAATGTTACACAGGCTGCCACAAAAACTACAGGGGGTCAGAAGAGAAAATTAAACAGCCATTTGGGAAGCCCTATTTAACTGAATCATTCACAGTTATCAACAGATTGGGTGGTAGAGGAATAGGAGGAGAGGGAGAAAAGAGTAGCTGGGAGGATGAAACTGTGGATTTGGGGGGGGAACTGTAGATAGAATAATGGGATCTCTGATTATTTTGCTGCATTCCAAAAATATTCCCTGCTCACTCTTTTGTAGCAGTAAGCACCCTTCACCCCCACCCCCCCAAACACTTGTGCCTTTCAGCTTCCCTCCACACAACAATCCACTGAATTTAGGGTTTCCCCTTCCAGCAGTTCTGGAATTCCCTTCATCCTCCACTTGCATAGGGAGGGAGAAATGATTCCCATACCCATAAGGCAGAGACTCTGGCAACTACATCTGAATCCTGGTCCCACTGAAGTCAACGGAAATTTTGCTCTCACCACTATCACGCCATATAATGTAGAATTTAAAAGGGAAAAAAAGAGTGTTCCCTTTGAGAAATATTTTCTTTTTCTGGAACACTGAAACACATCAAAGAAGATTTCTAAAATGTACAAAACCAGGAGATTTTGCAAAATCAATCTGAAACTTCAGGAACAAGGGATCATAACGTCTCTCTCTTATGTCTCACTACACAGACTCTGTGAAAGTCATATAAAAAAAACTTCATATTCCTTTCTACCCAAAGACAAACCTACACAAATAGTCCAGTTATGACTAGCCACAAGTACTGTACCATTCCAAAGAGGATGTGTGTACTGTGAAATAACAAAAGGGAGTAAAATAAGTCATAAAGGGAGTAAAATAGAGAGAGCTGCTGAGGGTATCCTGGCTTTGTCTCATTTGAAACTGGATTATAGGGAACATTCTCACATTAGCGAGGGAAAGGGCTATATGCCTTAACAGAGCTTTTTCACTTCTAAGCTGGGGGGGGGGGGGAAGAGACCTAAATGAAGCATCTAAATAGAGAAAGAATCCACATACAACCTAGTCCCTAGGGGAAAACTGAAATGGTAAAGGATATTGGGGGGGGGGGGGGGGGGAGAGAGAGAGAGAACGTATTTTCCAGCATTTCTGCCTACAGCTTAAAATCCAATCCTGAAAATTGAACTTTACCAGCTAAAGGAGGATGATAAATGTAATTTATACACATTATTTAAGACAGTTCTTTTCAGGCTATACCAGTCACATGACATAATTATTATTTTAAGATACATGTTTGGCATCTCACATGACTGGAAACTCTACAAAGAAAAACCTAAACACTGAAAATACACCCCAAATTTGCCTATTACTATCTGCACTACTAGCCAATGGATTAAAGAAAGCAAATCCTCACTCAGGTCTAGAAGAGTCTATGTTAAATACTGGATATGACATTTCACTGAAATCACTGTAAAATTTGTAAAAATGTATATAATGACTTTGAAGCTGGGTCACTTAGGGTAGCATTTGCTGCTTAGAAGTGATACACTGCAATAGTGACAGAAAGCAAAGGTTGGCATTCCCATTACCATTCCTTGGGGGGGGGGGGGTGAGGGAGGAGAGGGGATTTAAATGTCATCCCATTGACTGCTGGAGCCAAGTACTTGATTTTTTCTGCCAAAAAGAGCTTCTCCAGTTGGACAGCTTTCCCAGGGAAAAACTACCTGCTAGTTGTCATCTGCAGCTATGTCTGGATGCAACTGAAATATTGTGATATTTCTTGGCAAATCTCAAGGAATAAAAATCAAACAAAAATAAAATATTGATTAAGTAAATCACCATAAGTAGCATGGAACCATTACTTAGATCCTGGGTATCTATTTTTTTCCTGAGCTCTGCATGGCATCTAGCAAAGTTGCTCTGGAGAACGCCTGGCAAACCCTAGATAAAGGAAGATGTTTAAAATATGGCATGTTTTGGCTTCTTGGAGGGGCAATATAAGCTGTGCTTTTAAAAGCCTAAATTGAAGATATTTATTTTCTGTGGTTTCTGCAGTTCAGTAGGGTTTTGCTTTGGATGCGGATTTATTTATGAACCAAAAAATGCCTTAAGGATGCACCAGATAAAAGGAGGTAGATAAGAGCAAATTGCATTGTATTCCAAGAATCTCTGTCGATAGAGCAGCAGAAATGAAAATGTAAATTAAATTAATGGAGATATCCCATCTCCTAGAACTGGAAGGGACCTTGAAAGGTCATCGAGTCCAGCCCCCCTGCCTTCACTAGCAGGACCAAGTACTGATTTTGTGCCAGATTCTTAAGTGGCCTCCTCAAGGATTGAGCTCACAACCCTGGGTTTAGCAGGCCAATGCTCAAACCACTGAGCTATCCCTCCCCTCCCTTAAAAATCAATTAAGCAGTATTCCAAATTCAAACACAAGGATTTTCATTTTAATTTTTTTTTTTGAGGGGTGGGGTGACTGCTGTATTGGTTGGTTGTGGGGGTGGGGAGGGGTTGAGTGTTGGGTTTTTTTAGTGCGGGTAGGTGCTGGTTTGTTTAATTCTTCAGATTGATTTCAACATTGCCAATCCTCCTGATATTATCACAAGCTTTGCAATATTAGTTGTTCTTCTTTAAGCACCAGCTCCTGGAATCCTGGGAGAATCTTGGAGCGAGTGTTTGGTTTTTTGTTTGTTTGGGGTTTGGTTTGGTTTTGTTAAGGAAGTAAGTTTCTAGATATCATGGCTCTGAAGAAAAGCTTAAAAAAACTTAAATCTTACGAATGTAAAAAACCAGAAGGCAAATAAAAAGAACCCTAACTTTTTGTTTAATCTCATGATATTTAATCAACATATGTTGCTGGGGCTTTTTTGGGGACGGGCAGGGGGGAGGAACGGAGAAGGGAAGGGACTGCTTCATGTTTTGTTTTGGTTTTTTTGTTTTTTTAAATGCTTGGGGTTGGCAGTACTGAGACTTCATACAGTTTACTTCAAGTTTGCCCACCCCTGGTCTCACACTACGCCCCCTGGGCCACATCCGGCCCATCAAACCATTTAATCCACCCCTCAGCTCCCGCCTGGGAGCAGGGTCAGAAGTTTGCCCCGCTCCAGCGCTCCAACTGGGGGGAGGGCTTGTCCCGCTCCGCACGGCTCCCAAGAAGCAGCCAGCATGACCCTGCTCCGGCTCCTACTAGGTGGAGGCATGGCCAGGCTGCCCCGCATGCTGCCCCGTCCACAGGCGCCGCCCCCACAGCTCCCATTGGCTGTGGTTCATGACCAAAAGGAGCTGCAGGGGTGCTGCCTGCGGACGGGGCAGCACACAGAGCCTCCTGGCCGTGCCTTGGAGTCGGAGCGGGGACATGCTTCTGGGAGCTGCTTGTGGTAAGCACCTCCAGGAGCCTGCACCCCTGAGCCCCCCAACCACGACCCAATCCCCTGCCACAGCCCTGATCCCCCTCCTATCCTTTGAGCCACTCGATCCTAGCCCAGAGCCCTCACTTGTACCCCAAGCCCCTCATCCCCAGCCCCACCCTAGAACCTGCACCCCCAGCCAGACCCCTCATACCCCTCCCCCATACCCCAACCCCCTGCCCCAGCCCTGATCCCCCTCCCACCCTCCAAACCCCTCAGTCCCAGCCTGGAGCCCCCTCCTGCACTCCAAACCCCTCATCCCCACCCACAGCCCTCCCCCGCATCCCAACCTGGAGCCTCCTCCAATACCCTGAACTCCTCATTTCTGGCCCCACCCCAGAGCCCACATCCCCAGCTAGAGCCCTCACTCCCTCCGGCACCCCTACCCCCAATTTCATGAGCATTCATGGCCCGCCATACAATTTCCATACCCTGATATAGCCCTCGGGCTAAAAAGTTTTCCCACACTGTGTTAGACTATATTTGAAATTCAAGCTGTTTTGGTTATGTGTGATTAATCACACAAGTCATGTGGTATTGCTTTTGTTCTCTGATCAGAGAAATGTAATTCTTCTAACAAGAAACCACTGGGTTTTTGAATCTCTCAAGAAGAAGAACAGTCAAAAGAGTATTTCCAAAGTTCCCTAATATTTAAATCTTTTCCTTCCACAAAGGCCTTGGACAAGACAACATTTCTAAATGAATTTGTCGATTGTACGATTTATTGGTTATTGAAAATTATAGTTTAATTCTCTCTTGTGAAATCCATACAGACACAGTTGTGAAGGGTGGGCCACATCCTTGTTTGGCTCATTTAACTGCCTCTATGCCAGGGTTTCAGTGAAGGATCTTTGAATCTCTCTCCCTAAGCTGTGTCAAGCAGTGTCCCATCTCACATTTAGCACACCACTTCTTGTGCAAATATTTGAGTCATGAGCTTAAAGTTCACTGCCCAATAGCATGTGTGCAAGTAAAACTAAATTGTTTTAATATTCACAGGAAGGCACCACAAAAGGGGTACAAGCAAGCCTGAAGTAACACATGGATATTTGAGCAAATACTCTCAGGAAACTAAATCATTTGGAAAGCTCTAGCCTCAAACAGTGGGTGGGAAGTCTGACAAATGAAACATGTCTCTTATGTGGCACAAATCAATAGAACATGCAAAAAGTAATAGGGAAGGGAAAGCAACAATATAATTACATATATTACACATATACACCCACACGTGGGGCAAAGCCTGAGACAGTAAAGCGAAGGCAAAGCTGTGCACAAAACACATGGATTTTTGTGTCTGCATGTTTCTAAATTACTGTCATAATAGCAAGTCCTCAACATTAATGTAACAGTGCAATCGCATGACCAAACTAAGGCAACATAAACATAAATGTAACTCACCTGTTCAGCAAATGAGAAATACTGAGATTGTGCATACAAGACAAGTTAGGGCAACTAGGAGATCAAAAGCTGGCTTTAAAGAGCAAGTTAAGGAATATTTTTGTAAGCCAATGAACAGCCTTTTCCTGCTGCAAAATATTCTAAATAAAGTTACTACAACCACCTCTGCATTCATCTATCTAAAATCACTGAGAGAGTCTTAAAAGCAATGCACAATGACACAATAGGCATCAGACCAGAGGCTCAAGTTCCAAATATAACTAAAAACAAATCCAAGGTATTGGCCATCAGAACATAAAAAAAACTTGTACATGCTGTCCAAATTCAGTTTCTTTGGGTAGGTTTTTAAACCGCAAGAGGGAGGCTAAAGTTCATCCAGTATCTTGTTTAACGTGTGTGTGTGTGGGGGGGGGGGGGGGTGTAATTATACACATGCATCTGCACCATATAAAAAGCAAAAAATCTATGCTAATGCAATGATAAAGCAAGGGATTATTTTACAGGTCCCATGCACTTCAAACTCCCCTATGCTCACCCTGAACAAGCCCTCACTGCACCTGAGAATGGAATCCAAATGGGGTCCCATTTACAGCCAAAGCAATGACTGCACAAGAGATAATCGGCTGGTTTTACCTAGGACTTTATTGCCTTCACTCTGAACTCACCTGTATTCACACTGTTAGTGCCTCGCTTTGCCTTCGATTGCTCATATTGCAGGTGGGTCAGGGAGAGCTTTGTATGTGCTTGTGATGGGGCGTGACTCACCACTGCAGTGCCTCCTGCTGGCTGTCCAAGGAATTAGCACTGCACCCTCTTCAGTGGTGTCTCACCCGCTGTCACCTCTGTTCCTGGACCCATGTCACTCCCAGGACCGCAGCATCCTCTTCAGGGACACTGTCCTCCGGCTGTGCCACACTCCATATTCTCCCCTTCCACAGAGACCTGCAGTCCACTGTCTAGCTTCTTTCAGTGGCTCCAGCACCTCTTTGCACTTGCATCAGGGCCTCAGTCTGCAGATCCCTGCAGCCTGCCAGGAGCTGCCTTTAGCTCTCTGGGTCTCTGCCTGCAGCACTGTTTGGTCCAGGGTGCTTGCTGCCCGCAAGGCAGCCAGCCCTCCTCCCATCTCAAGTTCCAGATAGTGACTGCCCCTGCTGTGTTCTGCAGCCCTTCTTATACGGGCCAGCTCGGCCCTGATTTGCTGCTCCTATAAGGCCTTCTGTGATTGGCTGCCTCCTGCACAGCCTCCATAGGGCTGCTTTTAACCCCTTTTCTGCCAGTGTGGGGCAGATGCCCCATCACAGTGCTTTATTAAAACATTTTGTACATGTGCCCAGAGCTTTAGATGGGCACATTATAAATAAATCAACATAACATACGAATTGAAAACAGCATTTCTATCTTCTTGTTACTGCTATACTGTCCCACTTCAGGTCAGTGCATTTCAGTTCCTTCCCAAGTAATTTATGTCTTTGTGCCAGGAGCCGAATGGATAGAGAGAAAGTTCACAGGAGGCCCAGGTGAAGGACCAAAAAGCCCTCAGTGGCATTTCCTGTTATTTACAGGATTATTGTTCACTCAAAAGAACCCAAACTGGCAAAGCCTCCAATCATATTCCCCCACCATGTGGTTTAAACGTCATACATATAGTGTACATCTGATCTAACAACATATAAGAAATAGCGAGCTAGTATATCTGCAGAGCTCTCTATCCTGGTTTCTAGTCAGCCATCCCAATCTTTCCCTCTCACAAGAGGAGCCCAGTCACTTTTTAAGCATCTGACCTTAAACTGACCAAGCTACATGAGATTGTTTCAGATCAGGGAGACACTCTGGAAACTTTTGCTAAGATTTAGCCACCCCAGACCACCTGGAAAGAAAAAACAAATCATGCTTTCTAGTCCCTCCAGGACTTACTTTAGGCGCTAGCAAAAACCCATCACAGACTCCTAAAGATTTTTAGATCCATATTAGATTACAAAGCACAATGACTTTGATCACATTAAAAATCCATCCGTTCTTTCATTGACAATACCCCTAATGTATTTAAACCATCACGAAGAGCATGTAACGTATGTCACTTCAGGCACAATATTAATTACCTTTTCAATTTCAGCGTCAAAGCATTTTTTTCCAATCTAAAGGCCTAGCCCTGCTCTAAATCACTAACAAAGAAGCTGGAAAATGGCAGCTTTGTCACCACCTCTATGGAACTCACTGGTGACTATATATATTCCGGATGCAAGTTTTCTTCTCAACTCTTTTCTGTTCTTGGTCACTGTTCTCAAGTGTCTCTATTTGTATATTGGTAGATAGAGTGCACTGGTTTGTACTTCAAAACAACAAACATATTAACAAAATCTGTAGTTTTCTGTTTTCCAAGGTGCTCTCCTAATACTCCATAGCTATACCATTCACTGCTACAACCTAAGAGGTTGCTCGTTATTTCAGCCAATCATTTAACTGATATTCAGTCCTCCTGCAGTGGCAAGCATGGCCTGTAATTCACCAAAGTTAATCACATCATTGGCACTGAGGGATGGGTCACAGGGATTTTTTGAAAAAGTATCACATGCACTGCAAAAGCTTAGGTCAGTTGTATGGTAAACATATACTCTTCCTCCTCCTCACTGCTTCTAGGCAGCAACTTCAGCATTAAACACTTCAGTGCAGCAGAAACTAAAAAGGGTATGGAATTAGACCAAGAGGTAGTTGTATTTGTAATGTACTGTACAAACAGCATTTGTTCACTTTTACAGAAAAATAAATGAATTATTTCTAGCTCCCCTCAATCTTACCTCAAAGGCTGGGAGTATAAATGAAGTGGGGAGGATAAGACCTCAGGATATAGCCCACCTTTTCAAAACACATACTAGTAAAATCAATATGCAGTGAGAACTCTTATACTTCTCACAAGATTACAAAGGCAAAATAGATTTTTCAGTAAGCAGGTACTGTATGTTTGCTTTTCTTCAGTCTTATGGGTTGTTTATTGTGGTCTTAACTGTGAAAATTACAAGCTGAATTCATGGAAGGGAGGAGGAAAATTACCCCTCTGTGGACATGATACAACAATTCTATATTTCTTAGAAAAGGATCTTGAATTTTTTTGAGTTTCTTTATCACATCCTACTGAAGATGCATGCACTTGCTTCTGGTGGGGCAGGTTTGAGAGTGCAGATTTCCATAAGGGAAAAATCAATAAATTGGTCCTTCTTGTATCTATCCTCTTATCCGCTCAGCTCCCTCACTGTCACATTATTCCCAGATAACATGAACACAAAAGGCCATGCTTATGTAACCCTTCTCCCAGGTAGTATCAGCAGCAAGAAGAGCTGGGTTCAATATCTAGGGCAGTGGTTCCCAAACTTGTTCCATCGCTTGTGCAGGGAAAGCCCCTGGCAGGCCGGGCAGGTTTGTTTACCTGCCACGTCCGCAGGTTCGGCCGATCACGGCTCCCAGTGGCCGTAGTTCGCTGCTCCAGGCAAATGGGAGCTGCTGGAAGTGGCACAGGCCGAGGGACGTGCTGGCCGCCCTTCCTGCAGCCCCCATTGGCCTGGAGGGCAAACCGCAGCCAGCGGGAGCTACGATCCGCCGAAACTGCGGATGCAGCAGGTAAATAAAACTGCCCGGCCTGCCAGGGGCTTTCCCTGCACAAGCGGCGGAACAAGTTTGGGAACCACTGATCTAGGGAATGTTCTTAAAACAAAACCAGCTCAACCCCCCCCCCCCTCCACCCAGAAGTCTGGGGAAACTAATGGGCACCTCTAATAGGCAATACATCTTCACTGGCAAGCACAGAGTTTGTTTATGAAACAGAGAAAACATTTTATTAAGGAAGAGTGAACACAGCATTAGCTTGGAAAAAACACAACAACGACTCAAAAGTATGCAAACAATAAATAGACACTGATCCTACTGTATCTTGGACAGCAACCTCAGTTTCCCACCTTGTGGTGTGAAAGTCCAGTGGACAAAGGTCCCTTTAACATTGCACTCACAGTTTGTTGTCTAAGGCCAATGAAGTCCCTGAGGCTTCAGGTGGGTTCACCAGCCCTAGGGGAGGGAGCGGGGTGAATGATGCTTCTGCTGCTGTTCTGCTATGTCCTTTCTCTTGTCCACTCCCACAGCACCACAACCACCTAGCCCATTTCTTAGTTATTTCAGCTCTAACGATTTCACTGAGTAGCGTGGATCCTCACTGCCACTGCTTTTTCCTGTGCTGTCTTACACCAGTACACTTCTCTGTACCATATATAGGGCTCAACCCCTAAACAAGCTTAACAGGGATTTCACCTGTAGTGACCCCTGAGAAGAGAGGACTCTCAACTGAGACTATTAAGGTCTGTCTTTAAACACTAGAAGGGAAGGATTAAATAGTATCTAGAACTCTTAAAGTCCTCACCACCAGCTAGGAACACCTGTCCCTGCCCCTTTGTCTCTTTCGCTTAGATTTCACTCACTACCGCACACTTAGTGACTGAGGTACAGTTATAATGACCTCTCAAACAGGGCATATTAAGTACAGTTCTGTTACCCTTTAATCAGACAGTAAGGGTAACAACAATTCATTACCCCATTCATTCAAGACTTAAATGAATTTAACACAATACAGCCCAAGTTGATCACCCTGGGAAAATAGGTGTGTCTATGTCAATACAGTCTGCTTTGAGGTCTTTTCCTTCACTTCATCAATAGATGGACAGGAGAGCTCATTCAGACCACTATCTTACACTTACATAAATGACGATAGACCTAGTGAATCTGATTTGTTGTTGTCATTGAGGTGGTGTGTATATATATACACACACACACACACACACACAGAAGTAATGCCTTCAAGCTAGTCTCCTAGTCAATAGGGCTTAGAACTGCAGCTCTGCGTTGTTATCACAACTCTGCCGCTGACTCGTTCTGTGACTTTGGGCATCTTTACCTTTCTGTGCTTCCATTTCCCCACTCACCCTTGTCTGTCTTGTCTATTTATATTGGATACCCTTTGGGACAGGGACTGTCTTTCACTACACATTATATTATTTATGACATGTCTGTCAGGTAAAAAGGGAACTACTGAATTTTTGGCACTCTTAAATTACATGCTAAAATGCATGTTTCAATAGCTTGTCACGCTACTGTAATTTTCATGGAATTCTATTTTTGTATATAGTTAATTGAGGAAGGGAAGAATAAGAATTCCATTTATTTCCTTTTCTCATTTTAAACAAAATAATAAGACACTGTCGGGAAGCCACATTCAGGAAAGGAAAACAACTATGGAGTTTAAAGCCCAACCAAAAACCGTGCATTCAGGGGTTAAAATTTTGCAGTTAACATTTCAATGTTTTATAGCATGCAGCAACACAATTATTATCTTTTTACTTAATATAAAAAAGAAATACAAAATTCAAGCACAAAATCTATATGCCAAGATTTGCTCAGAAATGTACTCTGCCCTCTAATCATTTCTTAATGCAGATGAAGTGAAGGTGATTTGGCTTTCCTGGAGGCAGTGCTTCCTCCCAGCAATAAAATGCTGTTACTAGCAAGCCTGACCGGCAGACTGCACAAGGACAGTAGCTATTGGGAGCCCCTAAAGTAGTAACATTCTATTAGAATTCTGTACATCAGCAGTGGCACAGATCCCTTGCCTACCATAAGTTATAATGAATGATTTAATAATGCTACCTATCAGGCACTCTCTATTTCAAAACAGCCTTACTACATTACCATGACTATACAAGGCCTTAAAATTTTCCTTGCTTGAAGTTCAATAGCTGTTCAACATACACATATTGCATTGATGACTTATTGGCTGGAGTTACCCTCTAAGTATATAAACTCTGAAACACGTCAGTATCATGAATGGCGATTCAGGTGGCTTTGCAGATAAAAAGCATTTGAGTTTTATCTCAGCGACAACTGCACTCTAAACAGATTCCACATCAGATCCTTTTATCATTCTCTACTCCATTCTCAGCATATTTTAATTAATAGTCTTGTTATTAGCAGTCTTTTTTTTATTAAAGATGAGATAATTGGTTAAAACACAATGAATTGCCAATGGCAGCTAATCTGATTCAATTGTTTTTTTAAATGGCCCCTTCCCTCCATTTTTAATAGTGTAATTTTTTTGTTTTTTTTAGAATCTTTCATCTAGTCTCCTGTTGCTGTTGGTTGACAGACTGCCTCTCAAACCACAATAAAACTTCCTATTAAACTATTCCATGGGTGCTGCTTCTACCCAGAAAGACTGAATGTTCATGGTAAACTAGCAACTAGCCAGAACTTTAAGAAATTGCTTACGTGGTTAAAAAAGCTATCAGGGTGGCATCATCTTTCTCCAGCCTGGTTAGTTTCAGTATGACAAGGAAATATGTCCATTTAAAGAAATGTCTATAATATGCTCCTTTCAGCAAATATGATGTGACCTTTCTGCATCATTTACAGTTAATGAAATAATGAGGAGGAACTTGTGCTCAGTCAGTAAACTGTGCACATACTTCTATCAGTTTCTTTGTTTCATAATCGCAGATCCCTCCACCGTCAACCTCCCCCTAGTAACTCTGTGTGACACTGCCTTCTCTAGCTTTATGCATCAGCAGTGAGCATGCCAGTGTAAAGAGACAGAGTTGAACAAAAGCAGGTGTTTTTGTCTCTAGAGAACACTTTTCACATACTGTATTCTGAAGAAGCGTATCTTGAATATGTTCAAGCCATTATTACTATTGCTGTGTTCTCTTAACCAAATCACTACTGTAAGTTACCCTGCTTCCTTGTGTAAACTCTCACTCACTGGAAGTAACTGCATCACCACAAAGAGTGTTTTATAAATTCAGACAGGTCAACTCAACAATATTTTGGATGTGTTTTAATTTAAAGGCATAATTATATCAAAAATGTAACAAATTCTGGGGTAGCATCCTGGCAAACAGGATTACAGTAGTCTGAACTGAAAAAATGTGTTAATGGACGATGGCAATACATTGTAATAGGACTATACATTTGCAAATAAAATATGGCATGTTCAATGCAATAAAAATGTGCACTTGACAAATATTCATAAACCAACTTATAAATCATAAACCATGAGCCAGCGTTGCAGTAATTTTACTGTAGAGTCCTAAGAGGGCCCCCAGTGGTTCTGCAAATCAAGAAATATTTGCACAAACATAAATTCATTGTAAAAAACTTATGGGACATTGGAAAATAAAAAGGTTAGAAGATATTTTTCTTATCAAACACACACTGAATAGATAAATCTGAGCTGAGCACAGATACTGTTGGTGAGTAAATAACGTCTATTAGCTATAGGAGTACATTAGTTGGTTTGGCTCTTAACAGCTTACAAAAGTAGAGATAAAACTGGATTTTTGTCACTAAAGTCAGAAGATCTGACTATGAACTCACAGAAAGATTTGTGAATAAGAATATGCTTTTTTTTCCTAGTCACATCTGGCCCCATTTCAGAATCAAACTGTACTTTGAGAAACATATATCCTTTTGTCGTACAGCTCATGCAGCAAAGAAATACAGAAAATATATGTAGATGGAAAGTTATTTTTTTAAAAGAATGTTTTTCAAAGTCTTGATGAAGAATCACCAGGTCTAAAGTTCCTCCACATATAGTAAAGTTTCAGGCCAAACTTTTATCGCATCTTGGCAGAGAGGTGGCTTTGGTCTTTCTGCACTAGGCACCGTCTAAATGGTTCAAGTGTAAAATAAATGAGAAGATCTCAGAATAATGCATACTCTGACAACAGGTGTTGAGCTGGTTGCCCATTATTATAAGCTTCATTCACTTACAAGCAGAAGTGTTCAAAGCAATGGAGAAATAGGTAATAATATGGTAAATAATTCACACGTTGTTTTTGCAAGATGGACGACTTAAAGATAATGGGGCAGATAAAAGAAAGAATTCCAGTTTGCCAGTTTACATTAGGCCCTTAGTATTATTTTAGCAGAGAGAGAAAATAGCACAAAAATGCTGATTATATTTTTCAGTGATGGAAACATTGTGGTCCCAAAAACCTAATGGACTCAGGACATTCACTTATGAAGCAGCTTTCAGAACTTGTGAGGTTGGACAAATCCTCAGATGCGCCAGTTAACTGAATTATAAAGACAATCTAGCTGAAATAGCATCTGTTTGCCTTCCTCCTGGGAAGAAGACAAGACTGTTTGTGTCATTGGTGTACAACAGAATGAGGTAACACACAGTCTTACAGTAGATGCCAACTGCCAGTTGGTCTGAGACTCTGGAGACACCCACATATGGTTGTCCTGACTGAGAAATCTTTGGACTTATTAAATGTTCAGCACAAACACCCAAGAAGGGGAGGAACAGGAAATAAAATACACATACAGATTGAATTTCTTTACATCAATATTAGGCAACAAAGGTTGTTTACGTCTTCAACATATTCTATTCTGGCTAATGTACTATAAACAAGTATCAAAGGGGTAGCTGTGTTAGTCTGGATCTGTAAAAAGCAACAAAGAGTCCTATGGCCCTTGAAGACTAACAGATGTATTGGAGCATAAGCTTTTGTGGGTGAATACCCACTTCATCATGCGTCTTTGTTAGTCTTTAAGGTGCCACGGGACTCTTTGTTGCTTTGTGCTATAAACAGTTTTCAGTCCACAGTAAAATCTTACCATGCTTCCGCTACATATTCCCAGGCCTAACAATAAGGATAAAAAAAAAATCCTTCAAGATCCTAACCCCATTTTTTGTGAAAAAAGGAAATTAAAGAAGGAGAAATATTTGAATAGCCATTGAAAAACCGTTTCCTCACAGATTATTGAAGCAATGGAAACTCCTGGAAAAAAAAATCAAAAGCTGAAGTTGCTATTCTGAAATTAAACTTACATTATGGTCGGCTTCTTTCTGCACTGTAACAAAATCCCTGATATCTAAACCTTTGGCTCTAACTCCTTGCCTTGAAAGCTAGATCTGACAGCTCACTGTCTTTGAATTTATAGGTACTTCCCCCTGGTACTTCCTCTGCTACATGCTATGTAATTTATACACATTACTCTTCAGAAAGACAATTGTTTGAGACAGCATAAACAACACCACACATGCAAGTCAAACTTAAAGAAAGAGCAGCCAGAGAAGGAGTACAAGTCTGATAAACAAACGGCTTTGCCAGAGTGAACCCAACCACTCTATTGAATAATTCTGCCACATACATATAGTAACTTATATGCACTTTTACTAGTAATCAAGTCAGACTTTCATCCCATGGCTTTACCTGGGGAAGAAAAAGAGCATGTGAAAACACAGACTAAAGACAGCTCATGTAGAATTTAGGAACAGAACAGTACACAAGAACAAGACTATGGTGGCAAACATGACTTGGCATCCAGTGGCAACCCTTCCACTGACACTAGAAATTGACACGCAAGTTGTGAGAACAGCCTCCTTGTTTTTAGGAGATCAGTATGATTTCATTCCTTGGAGATCAATATGAGCCCACAACTTAGGTATGATATGTTTCTCATATTTGCCAATTTCAAAAAAAAAACCTTCATGTCTTACAAAGAATAATCTGGAGATAAATTAGACCTGCACTCAGCTGGGCCTGTTTGTTTCACCTGGGCTTTTTAAGAGAGGTAAGAGAGTCAAACAAAACATTTCATTTTGTTTATGTAAAAATCCATGAGACTGAACTCAGCTCTGCACAGCATAGGACAACTGACATTCCCACGTTGCCACTAGGAGGGAATGCAGAGCCAACTCCCAAGAGCACAGTGGAGATTAGGTGCCGCAGGAAGTATTGCCCAAAAGGTCTAGAGCAGCAGTTCTCGCAGGCCTCCCACGGGAGGTGCAGGAATGTGTCAAGGGACACAAGCTGTGTGGGGTTTGGGGTTTTTAAGAGCTCTGGCTGTCGGCCCCGGGTGGCTCATGCAGAACGGCCGTGCCCACCCAGGAGGTGGGGATAAAGGAGACAGCTGGATAAAGCAACCCGGGCTTTCCTTCCCCACCCACATTCCCTCACCGGAAGGCATCCTGGGCTCAAGTTCTTCTCCCCTCCCCCAATCCTTCACCTGGAGGCGGCAAGGCTCTGGCTGTCAGCCCCAGGGTGGCAGCAGCAGCACAGAAGTACGGGTGGCAATGGGGCACTAAGTCTACTCTGAAAAGTGATATTGACAAATATCACTGTTCACATTGCCACCCTTACTTCCCTGGTGCTGCTGGCGTGGCGCTGCCTTCAGAGCAGTGTGTCCAGCCTGCAGCCACAGCACTCCACTCTGCCTTCAGAGCTGGGTGGTGATATACGTACTTGTGGGGGCGGGTGTAAATGACTACAGACACAAACAAGGTGGGCCCGATCAAATAAGTTTGAGAACCACCAGTCTAGAGAGACAGCATCCTACGGCCCTCTGATTGGCCCATGCTCACTATTTAACCCTGTGGGGTTGTCCAGGAAGTTGTCTGGGCAACCACCCAGACTTCTCCAAACTACTCCTTGCTTCTGATCTCCAGTCTCTGACCCCAACCTGCCTCTGACCCTGTCTCCTGATTCCAATCTGGTGCTATCCCCGGACTCTGACCCTAGGGTTACTCTGACATGCCATGAGTCCCAGCTCTAGCTATTACTCCGATCCCTGCTCACTGACTGTTGCCTCATGGCTGTCACTGTCTTGATGACACCAGCCCAGACAGCCTATACCCCAGTCCTTTACAGTTTGAGGGGTTTTTATTTTTAAAAAGTAACAAAAATCAAGTAAAATTTGAAACAAAACAGTTCAAAAGATGAAACATTTTGTTTTGAAAATGTTTAAATGAAACATTTAGACTTTCTGGGGATATTTTTTTTCTCTGAGCTGAAACAATCTGGTGAATTTGCCACAAATTCACAAAATATTTCTGTCAACCTGAATCTGCATTTTCTGGCAAAAAAAAAAAATCAGCCAAAAAATGTCACTCGGCTCTAGTAGGGAAACTAAGGTATAAACCAGTGTATGGGGGTCTTAATCTTATTTGATTAAGAGCTGTTGCATGGCAGAGGGGACGAGCTTATTAAGTTGAGCATTTAGTTTTATAACTTTCAATATTGGAAGGGCACTCAGAGACTATATATTAGATACCTTTTTTTTTAAACAGGAAATGGGGAAAATAGCTCATTCTGAGCTGACAGTGAACATTGACCCCAAATTCAGCAACAGAAATCAGGGTTCTGCCAGCAATTAGAGACCCTCCAAAGAAATATTTTCTTTGCATGGAGTTCTCCCACTCAGAGATTCTCTAGAACCTGTGAAGAGCTGGCTGTGTCAAAATGGATCCATTCTCAGTGGAGCTGACTTTATGGAACCCGACTAAGCTGTAGCTGAGTGGGTAGAGCTGACTTCATAGAAGTGGACTCGGCAGTAGCAGGCCTGGTAGATCTGAATACCCTGAGCAGGTCCTGGCCACTGTAGATCAGAAAGCATGATGGTGGTGGAGACTTCACAGAATGAGGCTGAGGAAAGCCACTTCCTCAGGCCCACTTGCCCTCCCCTGAGCTTATAGTAGAAAGAGAGAGCCTGAAGCATGGGTCTGGTGCAAGGTCTGAGGCCTGAACCAAAGTCAGCAAAAGTTATGCTATGAGCAACAGCCAGGCCCTGCAAGTCAGTATCCGGTACACGAACTCGGCACCAGTATTGCTAGAATTGCTAAAACACACTGAATATGTAACCACATTCCAGCAGGCCAGCATAAGAACACCCCAATCTAGTACACGATAAAATGGTTTGACAAAAGTGATGAATAGGAACGTTTTGTCTGAAACATCAGTATGAAAGTACAAGGGGAGGTAATAAACATCATGAAACGCTTAAGGTGATACGCAAGTTGTTTATCCCAGATTGTTTGTCTCAGTCTATAAATGTTGAGATACCTCTCCTTAACCCTTTGTCCAGCCTAGGGGGCAGCGGAAAGTCCCACCACTGACTGAGTTGCTTCCATTGTCACGGGCATACATGTGTTAGTGTACCTTAAGCATTGAGCCAGAGTATGTTAAGGAGGAGTTCATCATCTTTAAATTTGTCATCAGCAAAGGATATCCCAATGGGTTAAGTTCCAAAGAACAGAAACATTCCTGATCACTGATTTCCACACAGCAGGTGCTATGGTACAGAAACAGAAGGAGTCCAAAAGAACAATAGAGCAACTTCATTCTTTGCAGTGCATTTGGTGTGCACAATTGATGGCACTGTCACATGTACAACTCTACTTCACATCTGCACAACAAACAACAAACCAGAGACCATGTAATAGGGAGAGTACTCCTTCCAAATAAAGGAAGGAGTACACTTCCTATTATTATTGTTCAACTACCTAAAGAAAATGAAAACTCAGTACAGTAATCATAACCTTTCATATTCTACAATTTTGGAGCAGGTGTTACACAGTACAGTAGAACCTCAGAGTTACAAATACCTCACAAATGGAGGTTGTTCATAACTCTGAACAAAACGTTATGATTCTTCTTTCAAAAGTTTACAACTGATCATTGACTTAATAGAGCTTAGTACGCAGAAAAAAATGCTACTTCCTTTTATTTTTAGTAGTTTATGTTTAACATAGTACTATAATGTATTTGCTTTTTCTTCCAGTTCCAAATGAGGCATGTGGTTAACTAATCAGTTTGTAACTCTGAGGTTCTACTGTATCTGTTTACTCACTTTAAAGGGATATTAAGGAGCAAAAAACAAAAATGTTTAGGTACAGAAAATGGCATTTCATAACACACTTACAGTTAAGAGACAAGATTTTCAGAATTTGAGTAACCTTAATGGAGCTTGATTTTCTGAAAAAGGAATCTATTTAAGGACACTCAAGTTGGGCATCCAAAATTTGAATCATTTAAGCTCACTAATAAATTTTGAACATCTTGGCCTACAAGTAAAAATTGTTTGACTTATGATATAGATTAATAGATAAGGCCAGAAGGAACCCCATTACATTTATCTAATCTAACATCTTGCCTAACATAAAAAGGTAAAAATTTCACTCAGTAATTTCTGCATCAAGCTCAATAATTCAGAACAAGGGAATAATAATACTGTCATCTCAAAAACATTGCAAACTATAAGCTAAATCAGTTTGTTTGCTCAGCAGGTACAGAAAATATCCTTTTTAAAACATTTGCTTTTTAGTTTTTTTGTTTAAGACATACTTTCTGCCAATTGTGTCCTAATCCTCTCTTGACAATTAGCATCCATCAGCCTTGTGGATAGGTTACGTAATTGCACTGATAAGTAGAATCCAAAAGATATTACATAATAATAAGATAATACCTCAGCAACATGTTTGCACTTAGATTTCCATTTTATTCTATAACCTTAAACACAATTGTTCTTTTCTGCTCATTTGTATATATTTAATCTCTTCAAGCAATTAAGGCAGCATCTGTAATATTACCATGAGAGAAACAAGTTCAATAAACTTCTCTCAATGTATTTGCTCTCATTTACAAATAATTCCAAATGTATATGGAAGAAAATATAATCATATTTCATAATGAAACCTAACAATCACTTGTCTTCAGGAAAATGTATGAAATAAACAATATGAAAACCATTATATAAGAACCTAATCCCATACTTCATGAAAGCTTAAACAAATAACCAGCATTTCAGCATCTATCATATTTCACTTCTCATTTTGTATGTAATCATCCTCTTCCCAGAATAGAGGAGATTACCCTCCCCCCCACACATTTGTATCCAATGAGGACGAAATACTTACATGAAAAAGTATCCAAAAAAAGGTATCAGTTTTTCTGATAATTTTCCTCCCTCTTCACAAAAAAAATGGGGATTTTGTTTCCACTTGCTTCTCTAAAGAACACTTTCCTTTGAAGTTTAGCATAGTATGAACAAAATTTGTATACACTGCACTCTACAGTATCTAACATTCTTCTGTTACTATGGTTATCTGCAAACTCTAGTTTGAGTGTTGACCAAATGTTGGTGATATTCACTGTTACTATTATCACTGATAATTAACTAAAAATGCATCTAACTTTTCATATGGACTGTTGTTGTAGTCATGCACCCAGGGTATTAGAGATGAAGTGAGTGAGGTAATATATTTTATTGGACCAACTTCTGTTGGTGAAAGAGACACGTTTTTCATCATTTATCCTCCCAGAAACAAGCAAAACTGCAGGATGAAGTGTGAGTGTATCAGTCAAAAAGTATAATATAAAGCTTTAAATAACAACCAGGTGCGGGGGTATAATAGGCTCTGCCTCCCCTAACGCTGACGCCGGAGCTGGTTGTGAGTTTGGGTGGGGAAGTTTTTGCTTTATTATGCCCATGCAGGTTCCAGGGCGCCTGAGGAGGCAGTATCTGCTATTCAGCTTCCTGGGTTCATCAGTAATCTCCCTGACTCCAGAGAGATTACTGATGAACCCAGGAAGCTGAGTAGCAGATACCGCTGCCTCAGCTGCCCCAGGACCTGCCTGGGGCATATCAAAAGCTCAGATTTGTCTTCCAGAAGAGACTCTGTGGCTTTTCCTGTGTGGCTTGGGGTCTGGGGAGGGGAGATGCAGTGCAGCTGCAGCTGGCCTGGGGCTCCTCTGGGCAAGTGAGGATGGGTCGGAGCTCCTCCGGGCAGGGGGGGGGGGGGGCCCGGGGGGTTGGGCGGCCCCAGGGCCCCCCCCCGGGGGGGGGGGGGGGGGGGGGGCGGGGGGGGGGGGGGGGGGGGGGGGCAAGGGGTGTTGGGTGTCCAGCCCGAGCAGGGGTGCGGGCAGAAGGGGCGGAGTCGGGGATTATACTCCCTGAAGGGGGACTCCACCCGCCGCCCATGATAACAACCCATTTGTCAAAAACCCAGTAATGACTTGACATATTTTATATCAACAGTTCATAAAACAGCATCATGTGAAAGATAACATTCCAGGGCCAAAAAGACAGAAGATGGTCGCCATTTATGGCACCCTGTTCATAATGTTACAGAATAAATAAGTAAACAAATAAACAAATCTACTCAAAACAAAGGGGTATGTGGCATTCAAATACAATGGCAATAAACATTGTATAAATGCCTAGAAAGATAGATTAAACACAAAGAGCAATAATTACTTGTGGGGGAATTCTGTGCTAAAAAGTTAAAAATTCTGCACACAATATTTTAAAATAGTGCAAAATTCTGCATATTTTATTTGCCAATATAATCATGCCAATTTAAATTATTTTGGGAATTTATTTCAAAAAGCTGTCAGCAAGTATGTCTGTAACAATACAGATTAAAAAAAAGATTCCTAATAAGGAATCTATTCCCTGATTATTAATACAGAACTTTGAATAATTAATTTAAACAACAATTCAGAAACATATTTCCCGCACCCCTCAGAAGCTGTGAAAAGGTTTGGGGGACTCAGGGGTAATGGAGGAGCTGAGGGAAAGGAAAGCAGCCTGGGACTGAACCTGGAGTGTTGTTGGTGGGAGAAGTATGGAACAGTTTCTTTGCGGGTGGGGGAGGGACTGTTAGAGAGTTGGGGAGCCTCCACCAAGCAAACCCTGGCTGATGCTGAGCCTCTCCCATTCAATCAGGCACATCTGTCCTGTAGCCCTCTCCCTCATCTCCATTTGGCCCTGGAGCCTCCCTACCCCCTTGTCCCTATGTGGCCCTGGAACCTTCCTCCCATTCAGCCCCTGGCTCAATGCTGTCACCCCACTAACTCCTGAGCCCACGCCCCAGTCTGTCCCTTCCACTAGCTCTTCTGAACCTCTGTCTGTGACCACCCCCTCCCCACACTGCCTCCTAACCTGATTCCACAGGAAGGCTGCTGTGATGAACACAGCCGACAGCTAGCTGTTATTGCCAGTCAGCTGGCTGTACTGACACCACAGTGGCCTTTGGTGGGCAAAAAGCGGAAATGCAGCACTTCTTGGGCAGAATGTATTTTCTGTGGGGAAAAAAATTCTACACTGGAGATGAATTCTGTGCATGCACAGTGGCACAGAATCCCCAGGAGTAAATAATGAACCAAGCAGCCTTGGCATCACACTACACATAGTCAGGATACAAAAGCCCACTGGAGCTTCCTATACTTTATTGGTGTAAAGGAGAGTGATACAATATATTCAGAGTTATATATCCAAAGCAATGTTAATTTCAATCTGATCTAATGCTGAAACTTCTGGTGTTAATCTTAATTTATTCTTTATAGTGGATAGCAAAGAGCCACCACATCTGTCTAGACAAGCAGACCACATTGCATTTGATCACCTAGGGGGGAAAAGTATTGTCATAGCAGGAATATCATTGTCCCAACACTCTGTCAAGGAAATCACGATTTTACATTGGCACTCCCAGTATACATCTAGGGTTTGTCTAAACTAGGATAAAAGATACAGGGAGAGAGGGAGAAGAAAGTTAGAACATGTTAGCTTGCATGTTCTACCTAACATACTGTATGACTCTAGTGTAGACTTGACAAGACTTCACCATAATCAACTACCATGTGCTGAAGTACAACTTGCCAAGTCTACACTACAGTTTTAGAATGTGCTAGCTAACAGGTTCTGTGTTTCATCCTAATCTAGGCATACCATTGACACAGATTAACAAAACGACTTGCACCATAACCTAGGTTTTTTGGCTTTTTATCAGGTTCCCAAATAAATCATTTCACATGTGTACAATTTTCAAAGTACAAGCAAATAGAAAGATGGCCAATTTTTGAAATTTCATTGACTAACACTTACAAAAATACTGCCAGTTTCCCAAAGAACACTGTTTGAATGTTTGTACTGAAAACCATATCTGTAAAAGTCACTAACATATTTTACCTTTATACAACTCTTGAGCTAAGAAGAGAAACAAGTAGTTAATCCAAGACTGTTCATTAGTTTAAATGAGCAGCTGTGTCATACATCATTTTCCCTTTCAAATATTTGTTTAGCTCCTCTTTTATGTACTTTACACTAGATTTGCCAATAGCTGCCTTCAGAAGTCTATTACTTGTATTAACTTATCTCCTTGTAAAGAGCCTCATCTAAATTCCTTTGGTAGATGACCTTCCCTTATTCTTCATTTGATCCGCTTGTTTCCCAGTATTTGGCACATCTCAAATAGCTCTGTGATAGACATCCTATTTATTTTAAATAGCCCATTCTACCTTACTTTGTCTTGGGTACATTTAGCGCTCTTATGCACATAGCCTTCCTGCACTTAAGCCTTTTTTTATTAACAAGTTGAAGTTTATTCCTTCCATCAAATATTTACATAAGAGGTTCACTGTATAAAGAACTAATATAAACTGCTGCACAAACAATTTCATTCATTTACCTCTCTTTCAACTGCTTGAATATTCATCATATTTCGATCCATATTCATTTGAGATATTCCCTTATCAATTACTAGTTTAATGGGGGTTCTACTATTATTTACCCAGTCACTAATGGTTGGTACTCTCTGAAAGTGTTCTTTTCAATAAATCTGTGTTAAACAAACATTCATTTAAGTCGATTTTGATGCATTTAATATGGTATTAATCCTAATTTTCCTGTTAAAAGAATGAGTTGAATGTCTTTTGGGTTTCCATTCTGATCTCCTTTCTTCTATTCAATACTTCTTTTAAAGAACCCTAAGTTAAAGAAATATAAGTAGCATCTCTGCCATAACAAAAATCATGACTGCTGATGGCTAAAACACACATATTTTTGGTCTGTTTTCTGAGCCCTAAGAAATAAAGTAAAAAACTTGAGAGATTCTTTGGTTTTTCCTTGACACTTCATTGTTGCTGAATACATAATTCAGTAAAAGCTAAGGCTGGAGGAGGGAAGGAGGGGCATACCATGGGATTCACTGCATTACACCACATTAAGAAAAAAGTAATCTTAAAATATTTACAAGTGATAATATATGCTGTGTTAAAACTCACTAGATATATTTATGCAAAAATAGTAAATGAAATCTCACATGAATCCTGAGATGAACTATAACTGCAAATTTAAGTTATCAATTAATAGGATCAAGCAGGTCGGTAGAGACAGCTTTTTAAGATGTGTTATTGACCCTTAAATGTTTGTTCCCTCTTGCCTCACTGATAGGGAAACAATTTAATTTTAATGCAGTGCTTTGCAAAAATAGGTAAGATTTATACCTCAATTAATTTACCTCTTACAATGCTGGTTTTATTTTTAAAAATAGTCTTCTATATACATCTCTACCCTGATATAACGCAGTCCTCGGGAGCCAAAAAATCTTACCGCGTTATAGGTGAAACCGCATTATATCGAACTTGCTTTGGCCTCGAGCATTTCCATTATTAATAGTCAGGAAACATAGCTGGCCCTGCCCCCTATCCGACACCCACCTACTTCCCACCCGCTGACTGACCGCTCAGAACCCCCGACCAATCCAACTCCCCGCTCCTTGTCCTCTGACTACTCCCCCCAGAGACCCACGCCCCTAACCATCCCTCCCAAGACCCCACCCCCTATCTAAGTCCCCCAATACTTGTCCCCTGACCGCCCCCTCCAGAGACCCCCCCCATCCCTCATCACCCCCAGGACTCCCACGCCCTATCCAATGCCCCCATTCCCCATCCCCTGACCGCCCCACCCCCAAAACCTCAGAACCATTCAATCCCTTAGCCAACCCCTCGGCCCCGGCCTAGCACCCTTAACACACCGCTCAGAGCAACGTGTCGAAGCCAGACACGCTGACACGCTGATCCGCCTTCATGCCCATGTTCCATATCACCACCCTTATTGAAACCAAGTATTCATTAGTTTTTGGGCTATACGCAGATTAACTTTAATCTCCTTCCCATCCACACTCCACAGTGGCCTAATCCTATTCTTCTTTATTCTCTTTTTTTATTATACAGCTAAAAAAGCCTCATTTATTTTAATTTTCTTGACAAGAGCTAATTCAGCTTGATTTTTTTTAGCAATTCTCACTTTATTCCTACATTCTCTAACCTTCAAGGTGTCACTTTCTTTGCTGATCAATCCCCCTTTCCATTCCCTCCAGGCTCTTTGCTTATGCCTAATAACCTTTTTGAAGGGTTTCATCCAGTTAGGTGTGAGGCTTTCCCTAGCTTAGGATGCAAATTTCAGACAGTTTTTTGTATAGCTGATTTGAAGATTTTCCAAGCCTCCTCCACATTTAAGTCCTTGAGCTTTTCAAACCAGTTGATTTCATTAACTAATTCCCAAAATCTTCCCTTTTGAAATAAAAAGCCATAATTCATTTCCTGGTTTTGAGTATCCTTCCATTTAATTTAAACTGAATCAAGTTTTGATCACTCGATCCAAGGGTATTTCCTATGACCAGCTCTTCTATGGCTCCTTACTGCTTACCAGAATCTAGTCTAAACTGCATCACCTCATGCTGGTCCAGTGATGAAAAACACTGTCATCTCTCGCATCGAGGAGTAACTGGAGCTACCAGTATTAGTAGCATTTATTCTCCAGTCTCTATTCTAATAGAACCTCTTTTACAATCCTTCTGCAGTGACCTTGACCCAAACAGGCCCTTTTGTCCAAATAATCACTTATTTCTTCACAATTCACTGCTCTGTTGATGTACAATGCCACCCCAAATGCTTTACCTTGATTCCTATCTCACCTCAACGGCACATACCCTTCAGTATCTATATTTCAGTCATGAGTGCTATTCCACCATGTTTCTGTAATTCCTATAATATACTGTTTGATCTCCTGCACCAGTAGTTCAGATCCTCTTTTTTTATTTCCCAGACTCTTTGAATTCATGTACAAGAATTTTAGTTGTGTGCCTCAGATCTCACGCAGTTTTCTGTCCAGATTAGGTATAGTCCCTTCACTAACTGTAACACCTACCTACAATTCTAATCAATATTTTTAATTTCTTTCCACTTGTGATGTTCCATTATCCCTTACTATGTCTTCATCAAGACTTTCCTCCTCTAGCGTCAACACAGTTGTGGAGATAGTGTGAACTGAATTGCGTTCCTGGTCACGTACTATAAACACAATGGTTAAGTTCCAATTGCAATGCTGCCTTTTGCCCTTCCTTATACTCGTGCCACTTCTTTGAAGATGGGGTAGCAAAATATGACCTTGCAGGATCTTTTTTACACGGATGATGATGTATAAATCAGCAATAAGTCATTGTGACTTTCAGTTCAATTTGAGTTTGCAAGTAGGGCTGTTAGAAAAACAACATTTTACTTAAATAATTTGTGCAAATTTGTTCTAAAAACCACAGAGACAACAAACAGGCTCTGACGGTGTCATTTTCAGACATTTTTCAAAGTAGAAGGACACGATAAACAAGCTAATGCTGGGTCATAAGGACTCCATTTTAACTGAGCTGTATTAGATACTGTATTTGCTCCTTGGAAATCTTACTCCCAAAGTTATTCTATTTTTATGCTGAATGACAAAAATGTTGGGGTGATTCAAAATGATGAGGAAATGTGAAACCAAAACATGTTACTGTATCAAATATTCTCTGCGAGATCTGTTTAGCTCTGTAATCAGTGTCGTTACTCAGTAAGTAGTACTGGGTCAGAATAATAATCACGGAACTTTTCATTTTTAAAGATTTCAAAGTGAAAACTTTTCAAAAAGTGATAATCTATTTGAAAATAAAATATAAAATAGCCTATACAAAGCTTTTGGGAGCCAAAAAAAAGTGTTACAGTGAGATATGTATTGGTTACAGTAAGATTGTATTGGTCCTGCTTTGAGCAGGGGATTGGACTAGATGACCTCCTGAGGTCTCTTCCAACCCTAATATTCTATGAATAGAGGATATTATATGGACTCCACTGGCTTTAGGTGCTACTCTCCATGAAGCTAACAATATGATGTACATACCCAACTCCTTTTATGGGATCTCTTTACATTTCAAAGTGATACCAATATATTGCACAGAAACTATATTGTAGATTGTACACTGGTTTAAAAATCTCCCTACAATTGCACTAGATGTTTAGATGCATTGTTTTGCTAAAATGATAATTTTGTCACCAATGTTTTCTTTGTACAGGGTACGTTAGTAGTTTGCTTCAGCATTACCCCATGTACATTAAGTGTATTTACTTAATAGCCAGATGTGTGATTTAGAGCCTAGACTTCTAAGTCATTTAGGTGCTTTTGAAAATTTTACTTTTTGCCTTTTCATTCAGTTAGCATGTGAACCTTTAAAAGTTAGATCAGACAAAACAGTCAAGGTATAATGAAGGGAGCAGAGATGGGCAAACAGATTTTTTTTTTTTTTTGGTTTTCACCAAATTTTTGGTGAAAAATTCTATTTGGGTCAAACCAAAATGAAATATTCCAAAAATTTCAGTGAATCAAAAGTAAAAAAAAAAAAAAAAAAAATGGGTTCACTCCAACATTTTGCTTTTGACAAATCAGCATTTTCCAATGGAAAAATATTCCATTGGAAAAATTCCAACCAATAATTAAGGTTGTCAACATGGTTTTACTAAGGGTAGATTTGATTGACAGGCCTGACTTACTTCAAGGAAATTACAAGTTTGGTTGATAAAGGTAATTGCATACATGTAATATATTTAAACTTTTGTAAGACATTTGACTTAGTATCAGAGGACAGTCTGATTAAAACATTAGCGCTAAACAATATCAGTAAAAAACATGTTAAATGGATTAAAACTAGCTGACAGATCTCAAAAAATAATTATCAATGGGAAATCATTGAATAGGGTGCATGTTGCATTCCACAGGGATCAGTTCTAGCCCTGACACTATTCAATATTGCATCGATGATGTAGAAGTAAATATAAAATCACTGCTGATAAAATTTGTGGATGGCACAAAGATTCGCAGAGTGATAAATAATGAGGAGCACAGCGGGGAATAGTGAGTAGGAATAAGGAGGTGAGTTTATCTCAGCATTGGTAAGACTGATACTAGAATATTGTGAACAGTTCTAGAATCCACATTTTTAAAAGGATGTTGAAAAAGTGGAGAAGTTGCAGAAAATAGCCACAAAAACATTTTGAGGTCTGCAGAAAATGTCTTATCGTGAGAGATTTAAAAAGCTCAATCTGTGTATCTTATCAAAATGAAGACTGAGAGTGAGTTGATTACAGTGTATAAATACCCTCAACAGGGAGAAAATTCCAGTTACTGAAGGGCTCTTTACTATAGAACCAAGAACCAATGGCTAGAAGTTGAAGCCAGACAAATTAAAATAAATAAGAATTGTGCCTTAATAATGAAGTTGATTGACCACTGGAACAAACTTCCAAGGAAAATGGTGGATTCTCCATCAGTTTCCCTATCAAGATTGGACTACTTTCTGGAGGATATGCTTTTATTTAAACACAAGCTACTGAGCTCAATGTAGGGGTAACAGAGTGAAATGTAATGGCCTGCGATATACTGGAGGTCAGACTAAATGACCTAAATCATCTCTTTTGACCTTAAACTCTATGAATCATTTGGTACTGATAAGATAAATAAAGTATTAGTAATAAATTCACACAGGATCAGTGACTGCTCCATTGGACATAAATATCTTGGCTTCTCCACGACACATAATTCCCCTAAGTATTTCAGCCTTTCTATGTAGCAGCAGGAGACCATTATCCTGTGACAACATGCTATTCCACTGATATTATCTCACTTGATTTTATATAATGGGGGATAGGAGTAAAATTATTCCTCAGACGGCTAGCTTTTATTCAGGTTTTAGTTCTCACATGCACATTATAGCAAATCCACATTTTAACTTTTTATTGCTTCAAATATTATAAATTTGAACAAGCGTGGCTTGTATGCAATATGAGTTTTGGTTAATACTAAATGTGGCTAAAATTTAACTTTGCTAATAACTTTCTGTAATATTAGTCTTAATATTGTTTTAATACAAATACACTCAAATTGTCTGATGTCATAATTGCAGAACCTAACACTAACTGACAACATTTATTAATTTCAGAAATAATTATTTTGGGCCAAAGAGAAGGTTCATCTCATAATTTGCCCTCATTCTGGCACTTCAGGCTTTTACCTTATATCCATATCTCCTCTACAGTATAGCTGTTAGCTTGACACTGCTCATCTAGATTACCTATGCTTCCCAACCTGAAATAAAATGTTTTATGTCCCTGTGTTGGCACTTCCAGATATTCATTCTTACCACCACCTGTACTATGTGTGTCCATCTGCCAAGAGATTAGACAGAAGAAAACAGAACTGACCTCTGAATCTAAATTGTTTCCTGATTGCTTTGCAGGAAATTGTTCCATTAGGTGTACAGCAACGCCTCTAGTACGAAGAATGCAGCAACTAGACTAAAATTATTTCATTTTATTTGAAGTGTATAAATACCACAATATGAAGAGAAATGGGAAGACATAAAGGAGGGATAGTGAGATCTATTAGATGGTATAATAGCATTCAAAGGAAAGTGGCTGTAGCGCAAGGGCTTGGGACATTCAAATCAAGAATGGACAGAATACTGGAAAATAAACCATAAGGAAAAGAGATAGGCACAACCTGCAGTTTGGCTGTTAAATTTTTCAAAGTTTGGAGGTAATGCAAATGCAAGGTTTCATTCTGGGCTCACATCTACCATGAAACAAGCCCACTTTGGAATGAGGATACCTTTGTTACCTAAAAGGTTTCTATGGTCATCTCTATGATTGATCTCTCTCAAAATGTGAATAGTTCATTACAAAGTAATTTTTAGCATTCCAGTTTAACTGTGTTCCTCTACCTCACACAGTAACAGAAATAGTGAACTGTTTTTTCTCTTCCTCTCTCACCCTGGTTACACTCTTCAGCTACATTAATCCTGAATTTTACCTAATGCCAAAAATTAAAGCTTAACCTTTTTTCCTGCATAATGCTTTCTCATATATACAGAAAAATATTTAAATATATTTGCTCATTTGAATTGTGCCTGGAAATCCCTTGGAAACATTCTTTTCCATATTGCTAATACTTTGACAGAGACCATTTTTGTCTCAGAGAACAGTCTTGTGTTAAAGTCTCAATTAGCAACCAGATTCCATTGTGAAATACATCAGTATAAATTAATGTCATATTGTGCTAAGCTATGTTTGCCACCTGTTCAGAGCTTGCTATCTCTGGTTCCTAACCTAGACCACTGTGTTTTAGCAGTGCAGGCTTCACAGCTTCCTATGCAAATAGGTTTGTTACAGACACACAGTATAACAATGTCATTTTAAGCTACTGGGAAGAAAAGAAAAATGAGTGAAGCAAAGCAAATGTCAGAGTAACTTGAGGCCAAAAAATGAGCTTTGAAACTGTTATTGAGGTAATTCTGCAAAGAAAAGTCTGTCTCTTTTGAACTCCTGTATTCTGATCCTGTCATGTTGCATCAGTACTTGAAATATGAATATGCAATTGAGACACTGTGCCTCATCATTAACAGTCTTGGGCCCGGTCTACACTATGACTTTAATTCAGATTTAGCAGCGTTAAATCGAATTAACCCTTCACCCGTCCACACAACGAAGCCATTTATTTCGAAATAAAGGGCTCCTAAAATCGATTTCTGTACTCCACCCCGAAGAGCGGAGTAGCGCTAAAATCGATATTGTCATTTCGAATTATGGTTAGTGTGGCCGCAATTCGATGGTATTGGCCTCTGGGAGCTATCCCACAGTGCACCATTGTGACCGTTCTGGACAGCAATCTGAACTCGGATGCACTGGCCAGGTAGACAGGAAAAGCCCCGCGAACATTTGAATTTTATTTCCTGTTTGCCCAGTGTGGAGAGCACAGGTGACCACAGATAGCTCATCAGCACAGGTAACCATGCAGGCCGATAATCGAAAAAGAGCACCAGCATGGACCGTATGGGAGGTACTGGATCTGATCGCTATATGGGGAGAGGATTCAGTGCTAGCAGAACTTTGTTCAAAAAGACGAAATGCCAAAACTTTTGAAAAAATCTCCAAGGGCATGATAGAGAGAGTTCACAATAGGGACTCAGATCAGTGCCGCGTGAAAGTCAAGAAGCTCAGACAAACCTATCAAAAAATAAAGGAGGCAAACAGTCGCTCCAGGTCAGAGCCGCGGACGTGCCGCTTCTACGCCGAGCTGCACGCAGTTCTGGGGGGGCCGCCACCACTACCCCACCTCTGACCGTGGATTACGAGGTGGGGATAATCTCATCAGCTACACCTGAGGATTCTGCGGATGGGGAAGAGGAGGAGGAGGACGAGCTTGCGGAGAGCACCCAGCACTCCATTCTCCCCAACAGCCAGGATCTTTTTCTCAGCCTGACTGAAGTACCCTCCCAACCCAGTATCCAAGACCATGACCCTATGGAAGAGACCTCAGGTGAGTTTACCTTTTAAAAATATAAAACTTGTTTTAAAAGCAAGCGTTTTTTAATGATTACTTTGCCCTGAGGACTTAGGATGCATTCGCGGCCAGTACAGCTACTGGAAAAGTCTGTTAACGTGTCTGGGGATGGAGCGGAAATCCTCCAGGGACATCTCCATGAAGCTCTCCTGGAGGTACTCCAAAAGCCTTGCCACAAGGTTTCTGGGCAGTGCAGCCTTATTCCGTCCTCCATGGTAGGACACTTGACCTCGCCATGCTTGCAGCAAGTAATCTGGTATCATTGCATGACAAAGCCTGCAGCGTATGGTCCCGGTGTTTGCTGGCATTCAAGCAACATCCGTTCTTTATCTCGCTGTGTAATCCTCAGGAGAGTGATATTGCTCATGGTAACCTGGTTGAAATACGGGAATTTAATTAAGGGGACAGAGGTGGCTGTTCCTACTGGGCTGTTTGCCTGTGGCTGAAAAGAAATCCTTCCCTGCAGTTAGCCAAGCGCGGGGTACGGGGGGAATTGGCCCAGAGCTTTTCGCGTTTGGCTAGCAGGGATCTTCCCTGATACCAGCCACGCAGTGGGGGGAGGGATAAACCGATCATCCAGAGAATTGGATCGGGGGGGGTTAGTTTGTTTTCTGCTGCTGAAGGTTAACAGGAAAACCGCAGCATTCAACGGGCTTTGCTTGGTATGTGGGAAAGGAGGACGCAGAAGCCGAAAGACAATGGCTTACCATGGCCAAATGCAAGCCGAATTCTGTTGCCTGGACCTGCGTCTGTGATCTCTAGCAGCAAAGCCACGGGCACTCAATATTAAGAGGCAAAATGCAACCTTGCACAGAAATCACATGTGCTATGTAATGTGAATAGTGTTGGTCACCATGCAAAATGTATCTTTTTAAAAAATTCTCTCCTTTTTTCCCCTCCCTCCAGCAGCTGCAAATTTTTCAAGCCTCTCTCCTCCGTCCCGAAGGCTATCTCAGATAAGGCATCGGAAAAAGAAGACGCGAGACGAGATGTTCGCAGAAATCATGGAATCCACCCGCAGTGAAAGAGCTCATCTGAATGAGTGGAAGGACACGGTTTCAAAGTATAGGAAAGAAGCCAGTGAACGTGAGGACAAGAGGGATGCTCAAGATGAGAGGTGGCGGCAGGAAGATCAGAGGAGGCAGGATGCAACGCTGGGGCTGCTGCGTGAGCAAACAGACATGCTCCGGCGTCTGGTGGAGCTTCAGGAATGGCAGCAGGATAACAGAGTGCCGCTACAGTGTATACCCCCCCTGCCCCTTCACCATGTTCCATAGCCTCCTCACCCAGACATGTAAGAACGCGGGGGGGGGAGGCTCCGTACACCCTCCCATTCCACCCCAGTGGACAGCCCAAGCAAAAGGCTGTCATTTTTTTAACCTTTTTTTAGTGGCCTTTTCCTTCCCGACGATCCTCCTCCCAAACCCCACTCGGGTTCTCTCCCTCTTTTTATAATCAATTAATAAAGAATAAATGATTTTTAAATGATAGTGACTTTATTTCCTTTGAAAGCAAGCTGGGGGAAGGGGGAGGGTGGGTTCCTTACAGAGAATGAGTCAATAAAGCGGGCAACTTTTCATGAAGGAGAAACAGAAATTTCACACTGTAGCCTGACCAGTCATGAAACTGGTTTTCAAAGCTTCTCTGATGCACAGCGCTTCCTGGTGTGCTCTTCTAATAGCCCTGGTGTCTGGCTGCGCATAATCAGCAGCCAGGAGATTTGCCTCAGCCTCCCACCCCACCATAAAGGTCTCCCCCTTACTTTCACAGAGATTGTGAAGCACACAGCAAGAAGCAATAACAATGGGGATATTGGTTTGGCTGAGGTCTGAGCAAGTCAGTAACGATCACCAGCGACCTTTTAAACGGCCAAATGCACATTCTACCACCATTCTGCACTTGCTCAGCCTATAGTTGAACCGCTCCTGACTACTGTCCAGGCTGCCTGTGTATGGCTTCATGAGCCATGGCATTAAGGGGTAGGCTGGGTCCCCAAGAATAACTATTTGCATTTCAATATCCCCGACGGTTATTTTCTGGTCCGGGAAGTAAGTCCCTTGCTGCAGCCGTTTAAACAGAGTAGTGTCCCTGAAGACGCGAGCGTAATGAACCCTTCCTGGCCAGCCCTCGTTGATGTTGGTGAAACATCTCTTGTGATCCACAAGTGCTTGCAGTACCATTGAAAAGTACCCCTTGCAGTTTATGTACTGGGTACCCTGGTGCTCTGCTGCCAAGATAGGGATATGGGTTCCATCTATCGCCCCACCACAGTTAGGGAATCCCATTGCAGCAAAGCCATCCACTATGACCTGCACATTTCCCAGAGTCACTACATTTCGTAGCAGCACCTCAGTGATTGCTTTGGCTACTTGCATCACAGCAGCCCCCACAGTAGATTTGCCCACTCCAAATTGATTCCCCACTGACCGGTAGCTGTCTGACGTTGCAAGCTTCCACAGGGCTATCACCACTCGCTTCTCAACTGTGAGGGCTGCTCTCATCTTGGTATTCTGGCACTTCAGGGCAAGGGACAGCAAGTCACAAAGTTCCATGAAAGTGCCCTTACGCATGCGAAAGTTTCGCAGCCACTGGGAATCGTCCCACACCTGCAACACTATGCGGTCCCACCAGTCTGTGCTTGTTTCCCGGGCCCAGAATCAGCGTTCCACAGATAGAACCTGCCCCATTAACAACATGATCTCCAAAGCACCGGGGCCCGCGGTTTGAGAGAATTCTGTGTCCATGTCCATGTCCTCATCACGCTTGTCGCTGCGCTGCCATCGCCGCCTCCTCCTCGCCTCGTTTTTCTGGTCCCGGCTCAGCATAAACTGCACGAGAACGCGCGAGGTGTTTACAATGTTCATGACTGCTGTCTTGAGCTGAGCGGGCTCCATGCTTGCTGTGGTATGGAGTCTGCAGTGTTCACCCAGGAAAAAAGGCGCGAAATGGTTGTCTGCCATTGCTTTCATGAGGGAGGGATGAGGCTGTATCCAGAACCACCTGCGACAATGTTTTTTGCCCCATCAGGCACTGGGATCTCAACCCAGAATTCCAATGAGCGGGGGAGACTGCAGGAACTATGGGATAGCTATGGGATAGCTACCCACAGTGCAACGCTCCGGAAATCGACGCTAGCCCTGGTACATGGATGCACACCGCCGAATTAATGTGCTTAGTGTGGCCGCATACATTCGACTTTATACAATCGGTTTCCAAAATTCGAATTATATAAATTCGGATTAATCCCGTAGTGTAGACATACCCTTGATGTAGACTTAATTCACCCAAGGCCTAATGCTATTGAAGTCAGTAGAATATTTATTATTCATTTAAAGGCTGAAGAATCAGGTCCCAAACCAGTGACATCTTTAGCTGTTCCACAGAGCATTAAAAAAAAGGCTGTTTAGTCCATACCAGAAGCAGCAACCTCCCTGTTCTCAGTCCCTCAGCCCTGCTTACATGCACAAGAAAATTAAATAAATCAGATTTAGTTAATCTGAATCAATTTGTCAACTCTTTATGTACTCAGATTTGAAAGCTCCAGATTAACATACCAAGGGAACAAATATATCGAAAAAATAGTTACCACTTCACTCTTTTCTACACCTACTGACATACATTTCAACACATATACTCTACTATATAGCAGTTGTATTTATAAAGACTTGCTGTACATGTAATGAACACACTATAGAATCTGATTCATTAACAAACAGATGGTGCACATTTTTTCTAGAGATCTTTAATACATCAGTCAGGATGTGGATTACACACACAAAATATATTGGCACAGAAGAGAAGAGGCAATTTGGCAGGGTCTAAACAAATGCAGATTAAAGTGTGCAAGCTCTACTGCATATGAGAACCAGAATAAATAACTCATTAATGTTCACAGAACAGACCCCAAGAGCTATAACTGAAATGTATGTGGATCCTTACATAATAAACGGTAGCACCCATCTTTTGGTAGAAAACTGATTACTTATACTCTTCATTTTCAAATAATTATATTTTTTGTGACTAAATACTGGGATGAGGAGAAGAGGAGGAGGAAGTCTTATAGATTTTAAAAGTTGCAACAAAATGTGAAATCTCAGTGCTATGCAATATCTATTTTCCCTTAAAACACTAGAAAAAGGGGCATGTATCTCCTTGTCTGTAGGAGGAAATAGAGCAATTGTCATGATTAGTGAGCACATTTATAGACTGGAGTAAAAAGACACAAATAGCCTTAGTAAATTTTTGGCATCTACTTTACAGGATATAAAAGTCAGACTGTCTCCTGCTTTTGAGTTCCCCTTTCTTGTATTTCAGAGTAGTGCATGATTAAGGTATGTGACTTTACACAGAAAAAGATAAGGAACAATATACCACAACAACAAATCGTTTTAGTAGTAAAAGAATGTGCCTGAGCTCTCAAGGTAAGATTCACAAGAATCCTGCAAAAATTAGAACATTTTAATGATTCACTCCACATACCACATGAAGGCTATAATTAAAAATAAAGTCTTTTCTTAAACCGTTTACTCCTCTCAATTAATTCTAGAAGTGTCATTCTGTATGTTCCCCTTCTGCCTAGAAACTAATGCAAACTCGGTAGCTCTGTGACAATTTTCAGAATCTGTCTGTACAACTTATGAATTCTCAGTAACATTGTGAAGTTGCTTTTAGGAAAATTGCTGTATCATGGAATGTCTCTATGTCTATGTGCTTTCACCTTTGCTGACAAGTCTGTAAGCATCTCTCTCCCAGACTAGATACAATTGACAGTAGTTAACCTTAGCAACTACTCTGACCAATTAATTGGTTTACTAAGGAGGCTGGCTGGAGTTGGGAAAAGCCACTTCCTCCAGTTAGTCTGCAGGAGGCTGGGGTTTGGAGAATGGAGAATTACCAGCAGCAGGACAAAGGAATCTGGTGTTGGTAGTGGAACAAACTCGGAGCACTCAGAGAGACTCGGGAAGGTTTGGGCAGGAGACAGGAAAAGAAACAGGCATGCTTTTGTAGCAGGGGATGCTCAGGTTAGCTGAAGGAACAACCATGCTCAAAGCAAGCTGACCTGAAGGAGAGAGAGAAGCTCCATGATTAAGACAAGCTATGTGTTACAGCAGAAGGATGTCCCCAGAGGACTCTGACCCCAGCTCAAAGAAGCCTTAGAGTGGTAAAAATGTGTGTGGGATTTATTAGTTTTGTTTATATCTGTGTATTTCATATGCAGTTAAGAGAAATGGTGTGTTAAAATTCATTCTGTCTGTGTGTTACACCTATCAAGTGCCCTTGAAGAGTTAACCTGTGGACCCAAAACACCCACAGGGCTAGAGTTCTGGGAGAGGGTATATCTAAGCTATGGAGAATCTGGGAGGGTCAGTACTGGTCCCAGGGACTAAGTTCGGGGCAGCTGAGAAATAATGTGACTAGATCTGCTCCTCCATCCCCACCATGCCAATAGGCGCTGTTGATTGTGTGTGAAGGCAGCAAATATTTCTGTGCAGAGGGGGAGCTCCCTTTCCACAGCCCCACTTTAGATTTCTCTGTACTGCATTGTAGTGCAGGTGCCACTAGCTTCAATGTTGGTATTTAATCCTATCTGTGATAAGTCAATCGCATGATCTGGACTGGATTCATATATGGTACCAGTCCTCTTTGCTTGACAGGTTACTCCAGTAACAACTCTAACCATCTCTTTTATTCATCCAAACTCAGTTTTTCTACAGATTGTCACTTGCACCCAATTGAACCAATGGAATGGTGAATAGCTAGGCCCAAAATGCTGGCATGAGATAAACACATAAGGTTCCCATTGCCATTGACTTCACATAGCACATACATGCAAGGAGAGAATCTAGCCCCAGCTCAACAATGGATTTATATTTTGTAGAGTTGTAAAAAGGAAAATCCCCTACCTGAAAATTACAAAAAGAAAATTAAATGGGCAACAGAACTCCCTTCGTAGTCCCTCCAGATCTAAACCCATCCGAATCTGCTCTCCATAGCAGCCTGTCCCAACAGATGCATCTTCCAGCATGCCCTAAGGACCAATAAACCAGGGCTATATCAGACCAAGGGGAGAAGTAGAGGAGGGAGCTTGTTGCAGATTTGAGGGCCTACCTATAACAAAACTGTTATACTATCTGTATGACACTATTTATGATGATGATGTTTGACATGCCAACATTATATATCAGAAACACCAAGTCCAAGACATTTGCAACATCACTAGAACCCAATGTTAGTTTACAAGCATCTTTGTTCTACAGGTTGGTTTTATTACTCACATTACTACAAGGAGTTTATAATCTGAATATGAATAGACAGCAACATCTGAGATGTTACAGTAAAGTTCAACATGGATCATATTAGTTCCACTTTATAGAATCTATTAGCCACATTTTATATATTTATTTTTCTCTCTGTGGAAGGATATGGTCACAGTTATTTAAAAAAAAAAAAAACACGTCATTATGGATGAAACTGGTACACAGAATATCATCAATTCACATAGGTGGCTCCAGAAGGCACGGCAATGCACTATATAATAATGCATTATCACCTAAGGATGAAATGTCAGAGTTCAAATATTGACATGCAGAGGCTCTCCAGGTACTGAAAGTTGTGTAATGCTATTTTAACATGAAAATCCAAAGGACTGACGTCCAACTAATTTGTTAGATTAATTAAAGGTGAAGTTGGTGGGGCTATTCCGTGATGCTTCCCATTATGAGATTGTTCTCAGCTACTTAAATCTTTGCCAAACTTTTAAGAGTTCGGGCTGAAATTTTCCATGCTATGTGTTTGCTTCTAACTGAATTATTATGGAAAGTGTCAGCTAAAATGTTTCTGGGCCATTTGTGAGAATGAGGAGAGGGAAAATTATGTTGTTTGGAAGAATTTTTTAGTATGGGTTAATCGTTTCAACTGAGAAGCTTGAGCACTTCCATGCTTCGCAGCAGGGACTTGGAGTTTGACAACGATGCTGACATCCTAGTGTCAGGGATGTGCCTTTTGCCATCTCTATGAAAATCCACCCAGATTTGGTCAAGTCATAAGCCCCTAAAAAAAAAAATGCTGTAGCCCATGTTAGGTTTGTTAGAAGCTAGCTAGTAGTATTCTCCAGTGATTCTGTCTGTGCAAAGCATGCTCCATCCGCACATAGCTCCTATATACCAACAAACTAACCATGTGTATCCCTATGGAACAACTGAGCATGTTCCATCCCAAGGTTGCAGGGGCTGAGCAGAGAGTTTACTTGCAATTGCCCCTCCTGTCTGCTAAGGGCTGCTGTGGTGCCAAGCACTGGAATTAAGAGCACGGATATTGAAAGCACAGGACCGAGAATGAGGAGAAGAAGGAGGAAGCAGCCTACCTCAAATGCATAGGGGTAGGGAGCAGAATGGAGGAGAGTAGTGGAGGAGAGAGGGGATGAATAAGGGCAGAGGATAATGGTGCGTAAGGATCTATTACCACTAGACACTGGAACTGAACCCAACATTCTTCAGCTGTCAGAAAATATCTGTGAAGCGCACTGGCAATGTGTCTCACATCCCCCTACAGTAGTTCAACTAGAAGCTAACAACGTGCTACTGCTGTCAGTTACTCTATTAGCTCAAGTGGTAGGGGTCTGTGCAGTAAACCTATTGGTCCCAGTGCTGCTGATGACTAATGTGGGGATCAAAATAGTTCTATGTCAGGGATCGGCAACCTTTGGCACGCGGCTCGCCAGGGTAAGCCCCCTGGCGGGCCGGGCTGGTTTATTTATCTGCCGCGTCCGCGGTTCACTGCTCCAGGCCAATGGGAGTGGTGGAAAGTGGCAGCCAGCACATTCCTCGGCCCGCACCGCTTCCCATAGCAGGTAAACAAACCAGCCCGGCCCGCCAGGATGCTTACCCTGGTGGGCCGCATGCCAAAGGTTGCCGATCCCTGTTCTATGTCATGGAATTTGTTCTTTCAGGATTTTGTTTGTTTCTTTTTTAAATATTAGGAAATTACATAAAAAGGCAGAAAATTAAAATAATTCTTTTATGCAAAATCAAGGTTGCAAAAACAAGCACTCAAAAGTTAGAAAAATCCAGAATTAACATTGCCAGTGCAACTTCACCGTGACCCCACTGTGCATATACATTATGATCAGATACTACGTACTCACTATCCTGCTTCATTTAGTGCACAGAATGGATAGTGCTCGGGGAATGAATCAAGTCCTTGTAATAAAGGATGCTGTGGTCTGCAGGACTCCAGCCTCATTTGTTGCAGAAGTTAGGAGGCTTGTAATGAATGAGGCAGGGAACTGCAGGACGAGAAAGGATGGTTTTGTAGTGTAGGCAGCTGAATGCTGCTCTGCAGAACTGGATTTTATCCCAGCCTCTGCCTCAGAGTTCTTATGTGATTCTGGGCAAGTCACTTAAACCAAAATGTTCACAGGTGGTCACTAATTGTGTGTTCCTCATTTTCTAGGTGCCTGACTTGAAACACCCTGGGGCCAGATTTGCAGAAGTATTAAGTGCTCACAACTGCAAATGAAGGCAATGGGAGATGTACTTTGAACATATAAAATGCTATAAAAAATGCTGAGTACTCTGAAAAAATCAGACCCTAACTGTTTCAAGTTGGACACCAAAAATTAATGGACTCATTACAATCTTGGCTTTAATTTCTCTCATCTCTCAGTTCCTCATCTGTAAAATATGGATAATAATACCCACACACACACCCAAGTATCACAGGGGAGTGAAGATAAATTGATAAGTGTTTGTGAAGCACTCAGATAGCATGGTGAGAACACCACAGAAACAGCCATGAAGAAATTAATTGTTCTATATTCAGTGCAGGGTTTGGATGGTGCACTGTCAATTGTCCACACACTGAACAATGAGAAGAAAAGAAAATATTGAACAGTTGCTCATACAGTGAGCACCATCCATCCTGTGCACTGAGTGAAGTATGGGGTCATGTAATTAAGGAGTGTATCATAATGTATACACACAAGGAATCTCCCCTGAATTTATTTTAATGAAAAAACTTGAGATAAGATTAATCCTGGTAGTAAACACTCTGATAATTAGTATCTATTTGTAGGACCAGATCCCATGTTTGCAACTTACTTTTTTTCATTAAAATAAATGCAAGACCATTATAAATTACCAATTTCTGATACAAAATTTGAAGCAAAAAGCAATCACAGCTGTAACATAACACTGTTGAAAGGTATGGCTGATTCACTGAACTGATTTCAGATGCAGGCATTTTTAAATTGACAATGGCAACTCAAATTTGGACCAAAAATGTAGCTTTTGTTAAAGCAAGTTTTATCAAAACCTAAATCCAATTACAGGTTTAAAACTTTCCAGTGGGGAAAAAACGTTTTTAAAGAATTAAAAATAAAAATAAAACTCAACCCAAATAGTGCAGCATTGTGACAGCAAAAAAAGTCCAAGAGATTAGAAATAAACAAACTACACTTCTACCCTGACATAATGCTGTCCTCGGGAGCCAAAAATTTTTACCGCGTTATAGGTGAAACCGCGTTATATCAAATTTGCTTTGATCCGCCAGAGTGCGTAGCCTCGCCCCCCCCCCCCCTCCTTCCCCCCCCCCCGGAGCACTGCTTTATATCCTTATTCATGTTATATCGGGTCACGTTATATCGGGTACAGGTTTACCTAGTATGGAGTACCTAGTACCTGGAGGAGACAAAAAAATCCCATGCACCAAAGGCAATAGAAGTTAATGGAACTACTTGCAGTATTACATGTTTCCAAGAACCATTTACTTTTTTCATATTTTCAATACTGATGACTACTAAGATGTTTGGGTCTTAATACAGTAAAAGCTTTCCTTTTTAGGCCACAATCCTGCAAACATTTATGTAAGTGCAGCATTCCTTTGAGTTCAGAGCAATTACTCATGTGCATGAAGTTTAGCATAGGTTCAAATCAATGGCAGATAAACAACATGGTTTCCTATTTCCACAGGAGCTTGGCAAGGCTGTATTCTATCACTGTCATTGTTTAACAGTGACTTTGATTGGTTGATGGATAAGCTTGAAAAGGCAGCTCTCAGTGGCACTGAGCTGGACAACATTCTGTTTCAAGATCTTGAATATGCCGATGATACTGTGTTGTTGTTTTTGGCTCAGTTTGGTAAATTGCTGCAAATAATGGCCTATCTGGTCAGGCAAGAAGCAGTGTGCATTGGTCTGGTTATTAATCCAGATAAAACGACACCTTTGGTCATTATCATCTAGCAACCTCCAGCTCCAGATTACAATCAGCTCAGTATTAACCTGTCTGGATGGGACATTGAGCACATGACAACTGTCAAATACTTCAGCAGCATCACAGACTTTGTTGGAGGGTGTCTGAAAGATGTGGACGCATATATTAGCAGCTACTACTATGTTTCGGACCGTTCAGTGGCCTCTGTGGAGATATTGTGAAACCTGCCACAAAGCTGTGGGTCTACAGAACAATGGTTATGCCAACTCTATTGTACGGAAGTGAAACATGGGCACTGAGGAATGCTGAAGAGCGACAGACTGACACTTTTGATTCTCATCATCTTTGTCATCTGTCCTATATCAAGTCCCTGGACAAGATCAGAAATGAGGATATTCAAAGCTGAACTCAGCAACCGCCTCCATCATGTAGCCTTTAGGGCTCTCCTGCTTGCTTGCATATGTATCTTTTCTTATGAATTTGATCATTCGTTACATTATAAGTTTGTTATTTGCCATTATAATGGGTTTATCAATTTATATGAGAGTATTTTAACTGTAATAAAAGAAGCTACAGGCAACATGCTGTTCGTTAAGCTAAGGCAAGTTAACATATATATGATCAAGAGCTTTATCCTAGATAGGTGGTGATTAGCTAAAGTGTACAGTATATATGTGTGTGACCTTTCACATAGGTAAGTGGGCCAGTTAAAGCAAGTTGGTGGTTAAGGCCAACCAACTTCATGGCTTTTTCAGACTTAACAGGTACACCACAAAGAACATGGAAACAACCAGTTAGAACAGAAATAACAAGTGAGGCTAATAGTCTCTAATAGTTACAAATACGTCATTCATATGAACGAACATGCCTACAGAGTAAATGTACCCCAGCATTTTTATGTGTCAGGAAGTTGTTTGGACATGGAAGGAGGGTACTTAGGGCTCAGACTCTATAATAGGGGCAACCTACCATGTTGGGTAGTTTTAGCTAGTTCATTGTTAGTTTGTCATTGTTAGTTCTTAATTGTTAGTTGTAAGTAAACTCTAAGTTAGCTTCTGTAGTCTTTCTATAGATTTAGTTTTTTCTAAAGTTCTTCACCTCTTACTCAAGACTTGAGGAATCTGGACCATTAAAGTCTCTTGGTAGGCCAGAGGCAAGGCTGGTCCTTTCTCTGATCACCAGGTTATCAAGGAAGGGTGAGAATACATTAATCAAGAAACCTTATAGTATACAATACCACCTATACTGCTAAAACAATATTACTGCTTTTGTAATTGATAATTTGATTGTTATTCCATTTATCTCAATAAAAGGCTTAAAGCTGCCCTTTGTTCTCAGTGTGAGTTTCCTTGTCAGACATCTCAAAGGTCCCTGCAAATTCTGTGTACCCTGATTCTGGGACAAGAACCTTATTATCTTCTGATCAAATTAACTGGCAAGCCTATAACTCATTATCTAAACAATATTATTAATCTCCCATAAAATCAGGCAACAATCAGCATTTATTCAGATTTGCTGGCTTTCTTGGTAGGGATATATTATTAGAATGGAGGACCAACAAATTCCAAAGCTAACGTACCAAGGAATGAAGCTGCACAGCCAGCAATCACAAGGGTGCCAAAAGCTTTGGTAGCATGATAAGATTGCCAGTGATGGACATAAACTGAATATACAGAAACAGACCACCTGAAGGATCTAGCCAAAGGTCGATCCAGGTGGTGCTCAATCTGCAAAGAGACCACATCCCTTTGGGATTTGCCATAATGATGATGATCAAGTTGAGCATCTGTGTGTTTGCAGATCAGGGCCCTAATCAGCCTATTACTCATCATGCCCCATTCCTACACACACACACACACACACACACACTATTTTAGCCCCAGTTCAGTGAAGCACTCAAGCACACAACTAAGTATTTTGATGAACGGGGACTTTGATAAGTAAACCAATGCAAGGGGGCATCACTGAATGAATCAAGAAAAAGGAGAATGATGATAGAACACAACTTTTTAGTTACATGCATGTACCATGGGAATCTAAAATAGTGAGGAAAAAAATACAGTGTGTAACAGTTAAATGGAAGCTAGGTCTTTAAAAAGTGTGCTTAAATGTTCCAATGGCTCTTTGTAGAAGGAAAAATTCTAATCCATACACTATATTCAAATATTAGGTAATAAAGTCTAGCACATAATCAATATGAAACTGCTAAATTGCAAAGCTGTTTGATTCAGAAGATTTATTTGTACAAAATCTTTGCTCCAAAATACTACATTATGTGTGGAAATTGTCCAGTGTCCATTAATCAGAATTCAAGTTTTAATTGAACAGAACTATGGAATATTGAATGTGTGTTTTTCATGTAATTGGCAATGCTTACAAGAAAATCCATCCCCTACTAACTGTGTTACTGGAGGAAGAGGCATCCATTTTAATTCTGACCTCTCTCCCAGCATAATGTACATCTTAAAATCTTGCAGCTAGCATTATTTGATTTCTAGGTTTACCCTCTTTTTTCCCATTTCCCTGGTCAAAGGCCTATTGAGGTCAGTGGATCAGGAACCAAGTGTTCAAAAGTCTCAATTTTAACACAGAATGCAATAGGGAGATGGGAAAAGTTAATTTATGAGAAAAAACACTGGCAATCTTCTAATTTCTCTCTTATTTTCACTTTTTTTTCAAGATCCAGGCCAAACACACATGGTCTCTGGATGAAATGACAAAAAGAACAAAATTATGTTTCATTGTATTAAATAATACGAGAGCTTCCATTTTATATCCGTACAAATTTTTTAAAATTAGATACAAAGGTTGCTGATGGTATTACACAAATTTTGTTTTGTTAGAAATGATCTGTAATATTACATTAATGCCATAGAACTGTTCATTTCTGCTAAGACCCAGCTAAAATTTTAGTCTGTTAGTAACTTTCAACAAGGCTTTTCGACTTCATATCACTTTAGCATAAATAAAATTTAAAAGAAAATTTGCTAATGTGAGAGGATGTGACATTTGTGTTTTAATTGTAAAACCAAACAATACTTTGACACTAATATGATCTGCTAGAACATAAACAATAGCAAATTTATAGTATTTTATTGATTATTTTAGCTGTATATGAAAAAACAAATCTTACAATTCAGTAAACATGATAGAAGGTCACTTAAGTAATGTCTGATGGAATTGAAACTACAATAGACTTTCTACAGAAATTCCTTGTTGTTCCTCATTATTTCAACACAGGATAAAAAAAAACACAAAGAAAGAGACAGTGGGATAAAAGAAATCTGTCTTCATTCCCCCCCCCCAACCAATGTTATATGTTTATTTGCTTAATGTCATGATATAATAGAGAATATCACAAAAATGTGCTGCTAAGTCATGGTGATGGGAGGAGGGAGGGAAAATGTGCTGGTAAAGAAGGGTGAAAGCAAACATTTGTATCCTGGAACAAATATTTGGAGAGTGTCCATGCTAGCCTTTACAAACGTGTTAGCTACCTTGAGATAACTGGCAATCAGTTAACTCATGGTAAATCTCTAGTGCAGACAGCCTCCCAAGACATTTACACTACATGTCAAAAGTATTCACAAAATACTTCAGTACAGTGGATAAAAATTTTTAGTTCAAAGGAATGATAAAAACATGGCAAAATAATTAAATAAAACTGTTTATCATCCTGTGTATCCACTGCATATATATCTACATACATACTGTACACAGACACACAGCACTTACATATACATACACATGATTAAAGTAAAATCTCTGACTTACAGCCCCCATGAGCGAACAGATCTACCAGGGTTGAAGCCTTTGCTCATGCTTGTGGACCTTGACCCTCTCTCCTCAGGGTCCCCTTGCTCTCCGTCCAGGTTACTCTTGAGAAGCCCATTCCTGGATTCAAAAGAACAATTTAAGCAGAGCTCTAGGGGCCAACTAGGCCCCATAAACTGAGGGTTGCTTTTATTTTTAAGTGCAAAATGAGTTTCATCTTCCTCATCCACCCCACATGCTTACACACACACACACTTTTTCTCTCAACCCATCTGTTTTACACTGTTTAATCGTTTGTATCCATCTTGAATAACCCTGCACAGCCACCGTATCCACAAAGAAACAGCCAGGAGGTAGTGATACAGAAGACTCTGATCACCACAGCGCAGTCCCTGCTTCCCTGCTTTGCTGTTTCATGCTAATTTCAATTTTTTTCTCCGGAATAAAAAGGTGATGGCACCCAGAATTATAATGACTGGAACTCCACAACAAAGACATAATTACTCTTCCTACCTCAGAGTTGCTAACATCTCATTTTTAAAGTGGCAATAAAATAATTCATATGAACAAGCTACCTCACCCAATTGTTCTTCTGGAGAATACTACTGAGGCAAGATCACCCAGAAAAAGTTTGGAAAAGTTGAAGCAATTTGGTATGTTATGGTGCAATTGATGTGATTTCCAGTAATTAGCTTAAAAGGGCTGCCTGTCTGACTATGAATAAGACAAAAGCAATGCATTCTTCGTAAGGCATAAATTATTTAAATTTTCTCCCCGTGTCATTTTCTTCCATCTCTCATCACTTCCACTCTCTTTGCTGTTTCTTCTCCACCTGTCTTAATCCTTCAGTCCTGACCCCAAGTTTCTACCTTTTCACGTTGGTGTCTGCCGCCATACACTAAATATCAAAGAGATATTGCTACTTGTGCTTTCATCCACATAAACCTGTGAGTTTTCGGCATATATTACACTGGCCCCCACACATCCTTTCTGGTGCCTTCCTCTGTCCTTGGTGCCCTTTCCCCATTGTTATTGTATCATGATCCCGTGTACAGTAAATTGGGCCTTCTCAGAGCATAAACCTCCTTTTTCAGATATTCCAAATCATTTTTTTTTTTATGGGCAAGGATGAGCACGTCAGACTTTTCCAACACTCTTTTCACTGGCTTCCCACAGAATTTCAAATCAAGTTCAAGGTCTTGGACTTGGCTTCAGCCAAGGATATCTAAAAGATCAACTAAAGCTCCAGGATGAAGACCGTGGTCAACAGTTTTGCTCCTCTGACACAATGGAACTCCCTAAAATAGGGGCAAAACTTCTCTGTACAGAAGACAGCTTTCTCAGGTGCCAGTCTGAGACTCTGAAATGAACTTTCACAGGAACTATGGACCATCACAAAACTCACCATCTTCCCCTCCCATGACAAGCCACATTTATTTGACCTTGCCATCTCTAACATAAACTCATAACAACATGTGCACGCGCGCATGTGTTTGTGTAAAACCCCAAAACACCCCACTGCACTGCACACACTTCTTGCCGTGTGGAAAAGGTGAGAGAACAAACATGTGACAGATGTTAGTCATGTTGCTTAATGCACTACTGGAAGGCACAGAATAAGAATCTATATAGTATAATAAAGATGCAGCAGAGCAAAAATCTCTCGATGCCATCTTGAAAGAGTGTTCCAAAGGGAATAGGCAGCAAGGCAATGCTTCACCCACCTCATTGCCAGGAACAGAGCCAGATGACCAGGAATGTCCCTGCCAGGGGTGGAACCCTTCTGCCAATTCTCCTGGAGATGACAGCACCTTATCCAACATCTCCTAGCCCTTTGCTGAACATTTCATTTATTTTTCCCTCCTGCTCCTCTGCCAAAACCTCCCTCTTCCCCATTCCAATTTGCAAAGAGTATTCTAAAAGGCTGTGGGTGCATTTCTGATGAGAATGCATATTTATTCATGTTATGCATATGCGAGTACTTGCAATGCTTTTTGCTTTCTGAGAACATTCTGGTGAATACACAGTTCACTCAGGCAAATGTTAGTGGCAAAGTGAATAAAAGGTGCAGATCAGAAGGAAATTTGAGTTTTATTTGCAGAATATATTTGCCCATTTCTACCCCAAACAGCAGAATAGGCAAGTAAAAAATGGCAGTGGCTGAAGAAACCATGTGAACAGCACTGTGATGAGGTAAGCTTACTCATCTACTGGGGAATGTTTATGTTACAGTCCCATGCAACCCACTTTACAGATTTCACATAAGCAGTATTAAAATCACTTAACCATCTCTTATAAGTGAAGTAATGAACAGTAGTAAATATTATCTTCCAGACTGCGGCCATCAGTCATTCTCTCTAATCCAACTGAGATTGACAGCAATAAATCCTCATAAGACAAAATGTGTTTTATGACTTTAATGCACTCAATTTCAAATTACTTGCACAGAAGTATTATAATTTGGTATAAACTTATAACACTACATTTTATCTATTCTGAGGCGTGCCCATCATCACAATAATATCGCATGCAGGACACACTGCATTTTGCTGCCAAAGGATCTGAACTTAACCGGTGTCACCACCATTTGTCCTCATTAATGCAACGCTGCCATAATACAGGGATGGTCAAACTTTTCTAGACATGTGGACCTGGGTGTGTATAGAATTGAGGCTTTGGGGCACGGGCATTCCGGGAGTGTTGTTCTGTCTCACTGACACATCACACTTCCTCAAGCCACTGAAACTTTGCTTGCCAGCTCATTGCAAGTCTCCCACAGCCAAAGTCTCTTTTACAGGGGGAAAAAAAACGCTGTTATTTCTGATTTGTGCTTTAGCCATCTCCACCTTCAGGCATGGATATGGCAATTATAGAGGACAGCACATGGGAATATTCTATAGTCTTTGAGAATTGCGCTGGACCATATTAGGAGTACTATTGGAAAACGTGTGGCTCCCACACCATACCTGAGTCACCCTTACTGTAATACTATCCTTACGTAGCACCTCTCAATGCGGTGCCTGCATGATCACAGCTCTAGGGAAACATATCTCCCCGCCCTCAGGAAATTAGTCTGACTCAGAAATGAAAGCACGTCTTTTCCAAATTCAGCATTATAAATTATCCAGGAAATAAAAAGTCTCTGAGAAAGGGAAAGCTATTCATAATCAATGGGTTAAGTCACTTGCCTTTTATCTCTAGGGATGAGGCTTCCGATTGGCACAGTTCCCAAACGAAAAAGATGTCTATCAGGGCTCTGATGCCTTGGCAGGTACATCCCTGCACCTAAAGTACTGCCAGGCTTGTGGGGAAATTTTCTTATGGCTTCCCTCCCTCTAATAAATAACACTATCAGCGGATCGCGTCAATACATTTCCTTAAAAATTAAAGAGAGCACAAAAATAGTCTCGGAGCCTTCTAAACTGATTTCAAAGAGCCTTCAACTGAGTAACTTCAAAATGACAGTTCTGCTTTAGTCTCCTAGAAAAGCTTGCTAAGCCTATGAGTATAACATCATAACCTGCACATCTAGGGTAAGAAAGCAAATAGTTACCGACATACATTTCTGGATTTCTACAAGAACTGCAAAACAAAACATGCAAATTACTAATAAGATTGTGGGTTTGTTTTTTTGATTAGCCATCCTGTGCAAAATATCATTCTAATATAGTGTACTCCTAGGATAAACTAATGAGGCCAATATTGAAATGCAAGAGACTCTGCTAAGGGAAGATTGTACAGCATTCTTGAAATTCTGGTTAGTTTGGGTAGGAAATGGTTTGCAAATCTGCCAAGAGACCTTTTCTCCCAAAACACAGACCACAGTTGTGAGTGACTGATTTACAAAGTAAGAGATATTAATCACCAATGCCTTTGCTAGAGAATATCTGCCAGCTAAAAATAGGCTGAATTACTGCTTATGGTTCTTAGAAGTAAATGTACTAAGGTAATGTACAGAACTTATGTAAGAATACAAAAAAAATCAAGTGCTCGTTTTACAATAACCTCTCCACAAAGCCGGTACCTCATCAAAATGGAAGTCTTAGCAAAAATACTACATGGTCTAAAATATAATCTAACTTCTACATTAAATAAATTACAGTAACTCCCCACTTAACATTTTCTCGCTTAACGTTGTTTTGATCTTACGTCCCTGCTCAATTACAGAACATGGTCCATTTAAAGTTGTTTCGCTATAACGTCATTTGGCTGCCTGCTTCGTCCACAGCTGGCAGCCCCACATCAGCTCTTCTACGCCCCCCTCCCTCCCACAGTGCCTCCCATCGACCGGCAGACCCCACGGATCAGTGCCTTTCCCCTACTCCCCCCGCGGCAATCAGCTGGCTTGCGGCGTTCAGGAGGGAGGAGGAAGAAAACAAGGACTCAGCGCGCAGGCTCCCCCTCCCTCCCCTGCCTCCCGAATGCCACAAACCAGCTGATTGCCGTGGGCAGGGGAGGGAGGGGGGAAGAACAAGGACGCAGCGCACTTCCCCCTCCCTCCCCTGCCTCATTAAGGGGTATGAAAAATTCATGCCCAGGAGTACTGTAGCTATGCTGATGTTACTCTTGGGGTAGACATGGCTAGGTTGACAGAAGATTGCTTCCTTCAACCTAGCTACCATTGCTCAGGGAGGTGCAGTTCCTACAGCAACAGAAAACCCTCTTCTGTTACTGCAGGATGTGTTTATACTACGGTGCTACAGCAGAATTGCTGTGGCACCGCAGCTATGATGCTGTAGCTCCAGTAGTGTAGACAAACCCTAATTGCAGGTAATTTCAAAACTGTTACACAAATACAAAGCCATTGATTAGCACTAACAGGCACAAAGAGGCTAACTGAGAAGTTATTAACATTCGCGGTGTTGTTGTAGCCATGCTGGTCCCAGGATATTGGAGACAAGGTGGGTGAGGTAATACCTTTTATTGGATCACCTTCTGTTGATGAAAGAGACAGATTTTCAAGTTTGTTATTATAATAACTGATACAGCTATTATTATAGTTATTAGCAAGTGATTAACTAACATAGGGCTGCATGGGGGACGTACTGTGGATTCAGATAACGAGGAGTTTCAGATAACAGGAATTCAGAGAACTGGAATTGTACTGTACACTACCTTTTCTAGTTTTGACTGTAATTCCCTCTTACGCTTTACACACCCATGCTTCCAAGAGCCCAAGCCATTCTGACTTCACTCGCCTGACTTCCATGATAGCCTATCAGTCTTATTGATATCATTCTCACACCTTCACCAATAAGGTTTGTTAATTTGTGTTGCCTCCACTGTTTTAGCAAAAACACAGTACGTAACCATCAGGGCCGGCTCCGCCGAAACAACACCCCCTCCCCCGCGCGCCGCCCCGCCCCGCCAAAACACCCCCCCCCGCCAACGCCACACCGCACCGCCAAAACAACCCCACCCCAGCGCCGTGCCACCGAAACAACCCCCCCATCACTGCACCGCACTGCCAAAACACCCCCACCCAGCACCGCACCACCAAAACAACCCCACCCAGCGCCGCCCTGCCCCACTGAAACAAACAAAAAAAACCCCTCAAGCGCCGCCCTGCTGAACCAAAAAACAAACAAACCCCGAGCGCTGCTCCGCCACCCGAAGATTGGCCGCACCTTACAAGGTGCCGCCCCAAGCACATGCTTGGTCGGCTGGTGCCTGGAGCCGGCCCTGGTAACCGTGCAGAGCCTAGACAGACAGACAGACAGAGAGTGGCTAACAGTTTTTGTTTTAAAACATTCTATGACAAAGTGAAGAAACAGCAGGAAGAATAAATATTTATAACCCACAGAACACTTCTCACGGTGTTTTATGAAGGTAAATTGGTTGCTGGGTTTTAAATAGAGTACTTGACAGATGGGTTTTAAGTGTTTCTCTCCAGCAAAAGAACTTGCAATATGCTTTAATGGAATGGTGAGAGAGCAGAGGGAGTGAGGGAGCTGCCTGCAGGAGACCTGAAGCCTGGAGCAGGCTTGCTAAATGAGCCAGACAGAGACACCTGGCACAGGAAAGGAACCTCCAGCGGCTAGTTCCTTATAAGAAAACTGAAAGCAAAAGCCACAAGGGAGTCAGCTTGGGCAGGGCAGCTACAGGCTGGTAAGAGGTTCTGCGAAGGAAACTTTTCCTGTTCCCCCAGGCTCTGAGGTAGGAGCCATGGCCAAGAGACAGATTTTTGGGGACTCTGAGTGATTGGGGAAATTCCTTTTTGTGTTTGCTTTCTAGAACTTTGTAAATAAAGAAAATCAGACTCAAAGAAGGGCTGTTATTGAAAGAGAAAGACTGTGACGTTTCTTTAAGAAGCCCTGAAGAAGGGGGGAAATATGGATGGGGCACTGCAGAGGCACCCCTGACCATAAGGGAGCACTTGGGTGGTGGCCACCCCATGACAGGGACATTAAGTATTTCATTTCTGAAGTAACTGACTTACATGATCACAGCTAAGCAGCCTTGTGAGCCTTTAGCAGTGGCACCAGTGGTCATGCAAGTGACATTTCTAATCTCACTGCTGTATGAGATAGACTAAATGTCAAATTTCAAAGAACATATGCAAATAACTCCAAGTTCATATTTTACACCTGGCCTAATGCTAATTTTAGTATTGTCCCACCAAGCAGTAAACATGCTGATGTTACAAGCACGATTACTTCTACAGACAAAAAATGGCAATAAAATCAAAATAATTTTCATATTTGGGTACATTTGTTTATCAACAAAAAGATCTAATTGTTCATGGTTTATAAAATAATAATCCGTTTTATGGTTGTTTTTTGTAATTAAGAATGTCTTCTAAGGCCATACGAACCTGGATTATTTATTTGTACTGATTTTAGCATCAAAGAATCAGAGAATCAGGAAAGAAAAACATAACTGTACAGCCGCTTACTTTCCAATTAGAATGTTGTGCTGCACTAGGGATCTATTTTCCCAAAAGCCGGATTTTCCAGCAGCGTAGCCTTTTTAACTCGTTTTGGTAAAAGAAATCAAATATTATGACAGCTATGTTCTTTGGAGCACTGTCAAATTTGGAATTAGAAATATTTTGTCTGGTTTTGTTTTAGGGAAACTGTTAACTGCCCAGTCTATTACAAAACATCTTTGGAGATGCTGGATTACAGTGATGGGCATTTGAGGAAGGTGGGGAAAGGGAGGGGACATAAAAATCTATGGCTTCCTCTAGACACAGGTAAGAGTTTACAAAGCAAGAATTAAAAAAAAAAAAAATAGTTTCCTTGAATGGACCGAGTGATTTTTAGAATGTCCCCATCTGATATAAAATTTCTTACAGTTCCCAAATTAAAGCAAGTCTGCATTACAGTAAGAAAAATCCTGCAGATATCTAACCAAAAGGTTTTCTGTTTCTTTGTTTTCAACAATTAGCAGACAAACACCTGTCAACCAACTGAGAGTGCCAGTTTCAGATTCTCAAAATTTTATAGCATTTGTTCACTTAAGAAAGATAATACAAAATCCATAGAGATTTTTTTTATCTCAATTTAATTTTCAAATTAGTAACCAAAGTTTAGACAGATATATATATCTCCACACACATTAACAATCAAAGTGCATCAGTCTATAGACTTTTATAAACCTTTGATTACAGTTTATATTTTAAAAAAATAAAATACTGCACCATTCAGCATACAGAAAAATGTAATTAAAAAAACCTTCCACCTACCTAGGTAGATAGCAGTTGTTGGCTTACAAACTCCTTGCATTGATTAATATGATGAACTAATGAATAAAGTAATTAACCAAAAAAATGCAAATGTCTTCAAGAATTTTTATTCCAATCCCTTTGTCTCTCTCTAGCACATACAATATGGCCAATCACAACTAAACCATGATGGATGAAATAATCTTTGACCAGAGGAAGTTTCTGCCCAACTCTGATCAGTGAGTGACTGGCTTATGCCCTGAAGCATAAGGATTTCTGTATGGATTTCTCTCTCTTACACATTTTATCCTATCCAATGTAACTGTGGATATTTCCATTATCAATATAAATATCTATTTTTTTTTACTTCTATTTTTTACTCTTATCTTAGTACCTTGTGGCAAAGAGTTCTACAGGTTATATATGTGTTGTGTAAGGCTATTTCCTTCTATCCGTATTAAATATGCTGCCTTTCAATTTCACTGAATGTCCATCATTCTTTATTATTAGAAAGTGTAAATAAAAGAGTTCCCCATTTACCTCGGTTATTCATGTATTATGTCCTCTCTTATTCATCTCCTCTCTAAACTGAACAGTCCTAATCTTTTCAATCCCATATCATATAGAAGTTTTTCCATGCCTCTAATTTTTGGCACTTGTCACGCTTCTATTTCTTCTAAATCTTTTTTGCAATATGGTGACCAGACTGAATACAACATTCCAGGTGAGGGTATAAAAGCAATTTACATAATGGCATTGTAATATTTTCAGGATTACTTTCTATCCCATTCCTAACACATCAGAATATTTTGTTTGCTTTTTTGGTCACCACTCTAGATTGACCGGAAGCTTTCATTGAGCTTTCCACAGTGATGTCCAAATGGTTATAGTTAATTTAGAACCTAGCAGTGTGTATGAGTCCTTCAAATTATTCCTTCCAAATAACTGACAGGGAGACTTCAAAACAAAACACTCTAGACAATGTGCTTCTAGAGCTTTGCTGGCATTTTAATCTGGAATGAAAGAAAGAAGGGCCACTAAATGTTTATGCGGTTCCCATCCGGTGAAGCAGATTCCTGGATAAATTCAGAAATAAGCTGGGCAAGCTGCAGATGATCAGTTCTTCTGTCACCATCAAGTGTCACTGCAATCAATCAGCATTACTACAGGGACACAAGGGACAGTGAAGTCATCTGTCTAAATACCAGAGGTATAAAGGAAATGGTACATATTTTCAAGATGTTTCAGGGAGTGAATGTTGCCTCTTTGTAAAAAAAAAAAAAAAAACACACCTGAAATAAGATCTGATAATTATCTAGAATAACAAATAAGGGCAAACAAGAAATTTATAAATTTAGGGCCAAGATTTCCAAAACTGACTAGGGATTTGGTGGTCAACGTCAGCCACCTTAAAAGTGCCTGATTTTCAGACGACACATGCTCAGCCCTTTCTGAAAAAAAAAAAATAGAATTAAATAAAAATCCAGCCCCTTTATGATGATGTCTCAAGTGGGGCACCCAAAATTACTCTCTGCTTTTGAAAACCATGTCCTGGGTATTTAGCAGTGAAATTCTTGTCCAGTAAAATTATTAATTGCGAAATCAAATCCACAAATCAAATCAGTTACTGACAGTTACACACGAGTTTTCCATTCAGTTGATTGTTACCATGATCACTGTTTGAACATTTGTGTCATATTTTATAGCATTTGCTACCACACATGAGACATAAGTCACTGCGTACCAAAACATAAGGAATCCCACCATGGAGAGTGATTTATTAGGTTTATTCACATAATGAAAAAGCCTTAACTTTTGACACAGTAGGCATGAGTTATGATGACCTTACCCAAGAGTGAAAGAAACACAATCACCCTTCACAGATGACACATTCCATTTATTCAACAGAGATTAATTTAGGTTTATTTTAAAGGGCTATAATTTTATATACAGCAGAACTTTGTTTACCTGGTCTAATTGGGACCAGGGCCAGCTCAGATAATCAAAACTCTGGATAAACCAGAGAATGGGAAAATGCGATGCTGCAACACCAGCTAGCAGCCACAGGACAGATCACCCGCTTCTGGCCCTGGATTCCTGGTTGTTCGGTAAATGCGGAGAGGCAGTTAAGTGAGGGTCTGAGAAACGGGGTTCTATTGTTCATATAGTTTGTCTTTTTTAATGCAGCATATTCGGTAAATGGATCAAATCAACTGTCAAACTAAGCTTGAAAACAGATCATGTTATCTACATATGTAATGCAAATTTTACATTCCCAGGAGAGAAGGCTGAGAGAGAAGACTGCCAACCATGGAGCTGTCGCATCAGAAGCATTCCACCAAAACTTGAAAGCAGATGCAAAATCATGGGGCATGGCTCTTCTGTTGAACAACCCTGAGAGCAGATGTTAGACCCTTGCATAAAATTGCTGACTGCTGTCTACTGAAGATTTGTACCAAATGCATCACATTAAATCCATTCTGGATATGGGGAGGTGGTAGGGGCCCTGTAGGCCAAAGAAGCTACACTTCTACAGGCAGAACCGCAGCAACAGTCAACTTAGGGAGAAAGCTTTGGCTGGGATTTCCGTTTCACTATTAAGAACATGAGAACGGCCATACTGGGTCAGACCAAAGGTCCATCCAGCCCAGTAGCCTGTCTTCCAATAGTGGCCAATGCCAGGTAATTCAGAGGTATTATTTACCTTATTAATTAAGAAACCCCAAGAAGGAGGTGATTTTGCCTATATGAAATGTGAGCAAAGTTTGGTTGGAGGAGGGTGAGACCACCACCTGAACTTAAGACCATTTCACACAAATTTTGGCATCTGTTAGTTCACCAAAATAAATTAATAAATGAGAAGATGAGGGGAAGAGTTAGAAATAAATCTGTGCAGACTTTTGGCTCCAGCAGCAGCTACTTTAATTCTATTTGTCATTATGTACCAAACTTTTTCAAAGATCACATGGAAATTCAATAGTGAAGTTACCTTCATTCAAGGATACCAAAGAACTGTGTAAACATTAATTAAACCTTATCACAATCCTGCTTCTGAGCAAGCAGTGAATCTGGGCTCTTAGAAAGAAAGCATAAAAACTACTATACATGGAGAAAAGGCCAAAATGTCTCCCTTTCTTCATGAACAGGCAAAACAAAACTAACATTGAGTTATTTGCTGTGATTCCAATTATCTAACAACTTCCATGTGACATGTGTCTTAATGGGGCTTATTTGGTGCTCTAAAGGGGTCACTGTTTTCTAGGATGCAAGGGAAGAGCATTGCCAGTGGATGTGGCTTCGAAGGCTGGATAAACCTGACAAACTTATATCATAGCCAAGATTGCCAAGCAATCTTGACTCACAAGCTGTCCCAATTACGTAACATTATTGAAATGGGGGATTTGACAGAATAAATCTTCCCGAGTGAAAAACAAATGAAGGGCAAATAAAATGGAGCAGAATGGAAGCCACAAAGTGTATTAGAAAATCAGAAGGCAATGAAGAGAAGGAAATAGTGTATATTTGGGGGTGGGCGAGCTTAAATAGCTGAAATAAGAACACTGGGGAGAAGACTGTTCAGTAATAACTAATATCATTTGGTAAACACAAGCTGTTTTTGGTTGATACAATATATATAATAGGATCAACTCCAGAATCAGTAAAGGCAGGTACTGTGTCTTTAATTAGACTGCTAATGGTTATGTCAGTGAATGAGTCATTTTAAAAACTGAATTGACTAACACTGTTTTATTTAGTCTTGTGTAAGAAACATTTCAACACCCCACAAACAGATTAGTTCATTTTCTGGGAACTATAATATAATCTGAAAACAAGAGATCAACTCAATGTCATTAATGCCTGGTGAGTTTAAAACAAATGAAAAAGGAAATATTTCCCACCATGTACACATATGCCATGTAATTCACCAGTACAGGAGGTCATGAGGTGGAGATGAATTGTTAAAAGAGCTGAATAGCTTACCATTAATGACACGTAGCTATTCATGCTAAGTAAGTGTGGTAACGTCCCTTGCTTCAAAGCATAAGCATATAATCTACCAGGGTATGGAAGGAACTTTTTTCTTCTTTCCCTTTTCACATACTAAACTATTAAATCTATGCATTTCCTCTGAAGTAATGGCCACTGGCAGAGGCGGGATAACCAGATTTGATGAATGAGTGAATCGTACACTATGGCAAATCCTGTACTCCTTAGTTAAACATCCGCAACTCTCACTTTATATTGCCATACTTGCCAAATCTCCGTACCACCACCTCCACTGCACTGTAGCAAAGCCTTGGTATCAAAATGCTATATATTTATGTCTACAAGAGACCAGAAAGTTACCAAATAGAGATGTGATGTGTTTAATAACCACATGTGATAGTTGGAAATTAATATTCTACTTTCAACAGATACCAAGACTCTGACCTTGTAAATCTTTTTGTATCAAGCTCTTAGCAAGGAGCAAAAAAGGCACTTGTTCCTATTGATTTCTGTTCTATGATTACTGCATACAAACTTGTCTTCTCTATGAAACTTATACTGCAAATTTGACAATTGGATAAGCATCTAGACATTTGGCGTATTTTTCACTACCTTCTTAATCGTATCTCCTGACAAGTCATTCTTCACAAATATTTGTATAGCTAAATGAAAATAAAGCAGAAAGAGAAATTCATTTTACTGAACAATTCAGGGAAGAGCTCTTTTTAAAACCTTTTCCATAGAGCAGTTGTTTGGGATTTTTTTTACAGTATTTATATTTATCAAAACTAGTTGATAGATATATCAACCTTTTTACTGCCTATCATTTGACACTTTGGAATATTTACCATTTGATATAGGAAACAGGTTAGAATAGAAAAACTGTCTGCCTAAACATTCCTTCGGGTTTACAAAATGTATATGCTTCTTGTTTAAGTGATTAAAAAAACACTGTTAAAAGAAGATTAAAAGTATTTTAAGTTAATTAATGCAGCCACAAAACATCCATTTTCAGCTTGGAAACTGACAACATAAGAAAACAAGCCATTAATAGTCTCTGATTATTCTCTACGTTTTCAGAAACATATAATCATGACACGTATAACTGTAGTAATATCCATAAAATATCCTTTTTCTAGTTCAGACACAATTTTCTCATTAGAACGCCTGCAGAACTTAGAGGACATAACTAAGATAGCCTATATAACCAGAAACTTATTGTTATGAGGGAATGCATGTTCTTTAAGTTAGTTACAGGTCAGAGCATTTGGTTCATATTATAAAGCTGAAAATTATGAGATTTTAAGCTCTGACTTTTTTGCCAATTGGAAACTTCATACTGTACAAGCAATGCAAAATAATCCTTTGAAAGCTCGCTCTCTCTCTCTCTCTTTCTGTGCTTCTAGCCTCAATGAGGTAAAATGCAAAAACAAAGGATCCTTAACAAAACTGTTTATACTAAACAGAAAACTAATTTTCTCAGGAGGACACAGAACAGGAGTCGGGGGATGACATTTGATGCCCCATCATGGGTGAGTTTAGCGAAACAGGTATTTATCACCACAGGATACTGTGAAAAAGGAAAGGATGTAGAGGTGATCTAAAGACAAAGACTTAGAACAAAGAACAAGCTAATCTTTACATAAAGATCGGCTATTCTTGACTGATTGCTTCAAATTCACTCAATGCAAATAAGATTTTGTTAACTAGCACATTCCCTAACTTGCTTTTCCCTACTTCTTTTCCACGGACCCCACAGGGCCAACACACTGAATAGTACAGTACAAGGAAGGGAGAGAGTACTTTTTATGATGTAGTCACTCTGTCTCTCTTTAAGGTACGTCTACACAAGGAAGAAGATGTGTTTTTTTTTTAAACATGACAGATAACATGTGATACCCAACACACTGTAAAAATCACATGTATGCAGCAGAGATGATTGGAAAATTGTATTTTTTCTCCCCAGGGAAAATATGTGATTTTTTTTTATCAAAAAATGAAAACCAAAGATTTTTGAGCCAAAAACACTTTGCTTTTTCCAACCAAAAACGTTGATAATCTGAGGAAAGCAGATACTCCCCATGAAAAATTTTGTTTAAATCAACAACCCAAATTTCTGTTGAAAAATAGTTTTGATGGAAAATCTTTGACCAGCTCTACTGGAAAGGGTAAGTTACAGTTGTATCTTGATTTAACTGGTTGAGGTGCAACCCAACTAAATCGAGGTAAAGCTACAACTTGTCCTATCTGCACTAGAATTATACAAAAAGAAGAACAGGAGTACTTGTGGCACCTTAGAGACTAACAAATTTATTAGAGCATAAGCTTTCGTGGACTACAGCCCACTTCTTCGGATGCATATATGCTTATGCTCTAATAAATTTGTTAGTCTCTAAGGTGCCACAAGTACTCCTGTTCTTCTTTTTGCGGATACAGACTAACACGGCTGCTACTCTGAAACCTAGAATTATACAGTTTTATATATCACATTAAAAAAGCACATATTTTCCCTTGCACAGAAAAGGCCTTTTCGGGTCCTAGGTCATAATAGGATCACAGAGCAGGAATATTTAAGCTGAATATGAATATATATTTCACTCAGAATCAGGAAGAACTAGATGATCTAATGACTCTTTTTCCATCTGTAGTTTAGATGATTCTATATTTTAACCTTCCCTCCACCCCCATCTTCATCTATAGAATCTTTCCTCAAGATTCTAATGCCATAGAACAAGAGGTAATATAGGTGTGCAGAGGTCTTCTGAAGATGCATAGCCATTACCTGGCTTGTCAAAAGAGGTTCCTTACTGGGTAAGGAATTAATCTACTCCTAATTCTTGCACATTCATTGAAAGGTCATTTCCTACAATAGATTACTGAAAGCTACATAAAAAGTTTGTAAAACAGCCTTATTCATTTTTTGCATATGGTCAGCAGAACTGTTACACCTATATCCATTCCTAAAATGGATACTCACGTATACAACTAGGAAGTCTCAGTAGGATACAGTAGTGTACATTTTGGAAATTCTTCATGATATGTAATACGCAGTCTGCAATTCCATTGCTGCTCAACACAAATCCATGAGGAAAAGGAAAGCATTGTATGCAAATTAGTTACTATTAGCCCTGAACACTTGAACTATACATAAGTGGCTTATGTTATAGCAGATGATTTGAAGAAAAACAAACTTTAGATGGTTCTACTTTGAGCAAGTTGAAGTCAATTAAGTTACTCAGGAATTGGAGTAAATGAAAGTAGTGTCTCATTTGGTCTGAATTGGGCCCAGTGACTTTATTAGATATGTACCATTTTCAGATATGGAACATACTGTAACAAAAGGAAATAAACAGATGTAAGATGTATAACGTGCATAATTTGACCTCCACCATTGGGGAAGCTATTAGCAGTTCTGTCAGAGTTTACTGCCATAGAATAATGGGCATTTTGGACTTGGCAATACTGGCCTTTTTAGTAAGCAGATTACTATAAAACACAAATTGAAGATTTAAAAAAAACAAGCAAAAACCAAAGCTAATGAAATCAGGAAATCCATAAGCAAAACATGAAAGGTTTTATAGACCATCTACTTTATCTAGGCTGTATAATACAGAAAATGTTATGTAACCGGTTTCCTCTTATTATATATAAGATTAGCAGATCCTCTGGATAACAAAGACCTGTATCATTCAAAAATTTCAAGAAATATTTATTATAAAGATAAGTGATTAATATGCCTATACTGAACTGGAAGGGAATACACCATTCTCAATATCACTATTCCAATCACGATATGGTCCATTATAAAGGAATATGTGAAAACTGTCATCATATATTCAAAACACTTCCTTGAGACTCATTCATGGAAAGTTTCACAACATTTTATGCAGGACTGTAAAAAGAATAATTTCTTGAAGAGACATAAAAAAATCAAAAAAGGATGGATTCCCCAGCAACACCATGTGATTTTGACATACAATCATACACTCTGTCGTTACTCTCTCACTTTTGCCTTCCTTCTCATTCTATGCAAGTCTCCTCTTGCCTCCTTATTATTCTACTCCTGTGCCTCTTGTTCTTCTAAGACCACTGTGCCTTATATCCCAAAACCCCTTGTAGTTAGTAAAAACTAACACTAACAGTTGTTGAGCCCCTTTAATACCTTTGCTACTAAAATGAAAATTGAATAGCTTGCACTCTGATAATCACTGAAAATATTTTTATGATAAAATAATTCCTTACCTGAAATACTTGCTTCTTTTCCCCAAAACCATTTGTAACTCTGTTGTGGAAACCCCTAAATTGTCCTGTAGCAATTCCCTTTACAGTCAATAGAATGATTATCATCGCCTGCTCTTCTGGAAAGAAGCCTCACAAATCCCTTTGCTTAGCAGGAAAAGCTCCTCCTGTTTTTACTTCATCCCACTCCTCCTTTAAATCATTAGTTAATGAAGAACAATTTCATACAGTCTGGACTCTTATCATGTCTGCCCTACCAAGTTGTGTTATATATGTGTTCATTACACCTCTTTACAATATCTTTATTTTAGCAACTTTTTCCTGCAATATTTCTGATCTAGATTATTAAGAGCTCCCCAAAGTGGTTTTCTTGCATGTTTATCTACGTCAGTGTTTCTCAAACTTGGGACGCTGCTTGTGTAGGGAAAGCCCATGGCGGGCCGGACCGTTTTGTTTACCTGCCGCGTCCGCAGGTCCAGCCAATCGTGGCTCCTGCTGGCCGCAGTTTGCCACTCCAGGCCAATGGGGGCTGCAGAAAGCTGCGGCCAGCACATCCCTAGTCCCGCACCGCTTCCCGTAGCCCCATTGGCCTGGAGCAGTGAACCGTGGCCAGTGGGAGCCACGATCGGCCGGACCTGCGGATGAGGTAAACAAACCAGCCCAGCCCGCCATGAGCTTTCCTACACAAGCAGCATCCCAAGTTTGGGAAACACTGATCTATGTAATAATCAACCTATAAAAAAGAGTTCCATATAGACTTTCCACATAAAGAAAGGGTTTCAGAGACTCCTACTGCAATTATAGGCTCCAATTCAGAAAACCACTTCCATACATGCTTATTCGCATCCCACTTCAGTAGAGCTTAAGTCCTATTGAAGTCAAGAGGATTTAGGCACATGCTTAAAGTTAAACATGTGCTTAAGTCCACTTCCTGAAAAAAGGTGCTTTCCTAAATCAGGTTTCCTCAAGAAATGGTGTGTCTGTCCTGTTCTTTGGGGACAAGTGTCTACACCTCAAAAGCCATATCACAGTTCATGCCACTGTACATTTAAAAAAAAAGTAAGAAAGAAAACTGAGGCCAAGGCTTGCATGGGAATGGAAACTGAGCTCTCTTCTCATCCTCCCAGAACAGCACATTAGCCGGATGCCAGATGGAAATTTACTTTGCTCCTGCATACGCTCTACTTAGTCTGAAGACAGAATATTTCAGTTTTCAGGGTAGGGTTGCTACCTGTCTTGCCTTTATTCACTGACCATTCTACAAGTTCATGACAGCCTATAACAAGGATTCAATAATTACCAGCCTTTGCCAGACCAGAGATTTATTATTACATACAATGTTAATAACAATGTCGTCACTACAGACATATGTCTTTATACTATATGACACGTGATAAAATATAACACCACTATATAGCAAATAATAAAACATAAGGTAAAATGCATTAAGTCAAATCTTTCATTGAACAAAGTGCCACGTCCTCTCAAAGAAGAAAGGAAAGATGAATTAATAGTCTTTGAATTATCATCCAGAGTAATAAAATATTTTCCAGATTTAAATTACCTCCCTTGAGCATAAGGATAATCATATGCTTTATTACTGACACATTTTTCGGTAAACAGTAGAAACAACTCACATGCTATGAGATATAGTCATTGAAAAGAGTACTTACAATAAAAATAGTATGCAGATGATATAGCCTACATTTTACTGACAGATAAAAATCTTCTTTATCTTTTAATGAAGGTTGCTAGTTAACACTGAAATTGAAAAATAAACATGCTAAGGAAAGTCACAGTTAAAAAAACCTAAACATTTAAATGTACTGAAATGGTTTACAGAGAAGATACATAAATATTCAGATATCTTCACCAACCGCTTAAAGAAATACACACACAATAAAATATCCCACTGCGGATTCCAAGAACAACCTTAACTCTGCCAACTATACACCTGCTCACCCTCAAACTACAGTAACATGGCTTTGGGTCTGAAGGTGTATGCCTGTAGCCCAGTGCACCTGTTATGGCCCTTGGCTCCTTTAAAAGTAGGAGCCATAATTGCAGGTCACATGCTTGCTCATAGGCCCATGTCCTACAAGAAACAGAATACAGGGCTTCCTGCCTCTTAGGCAGGGGAAGGCCATGGGAGGGACTCTCCTCTTCAATCAGGCAGAAAGCCCAAGAAGGACACCTACAGGGAGCAGAAGCCAGCTGTGGAGGGCTGTAAGAACCATGAAGCCCCAGAGACAAGGATTAAGACAAGTCAGGGGCAGTGTTTTGGGTTACTTTGTTTTGAATCATTATTAATAAATGAAATCCCTGAAAAGAGAACTGGAGCTGTGCTATTGCTTGGAGTGAAATTTCACCTTCCTCCGCTGCTGGATCAGCCCACCAGGTTCCAAGTCTGGAAACCCTTGCAGAACCTAAATTACATATAGGGCTTGAAAAATTAACAAATATCTAACTAGGCAGAGGTATATATGAAAGTCAAGAGATGCTCTACCAGTGATGTCCATGAATCGCAGTAAGAAACGCAGCCCCAGGCACACCACAGCACCTGGGAAGAAAGGCTGAGTGCTGGAGTTTATGCCAGGATGCCATCCTGCATGCAGCAGGCCTTTATTTTTAAAAATCTGACTCCTGGACGTCCACTTGGGACTTGGCTAGTGTCAGCCAATTTTCCTGGTTTCAGATATTGTAGTGATTGCTGGTAGTATAAAACCTTAAGACAGACATCTCTAAATCTGAAGTTCTCCTTTGTAGCACTAAAGCTGTTGAAAGATCAGAAACTTGGTTTCTTTCTCCCCTATCCAGAACTTTGTGGTTTCTGCCAGGGGTAGGGTCTCTATGAATACATCTACACTGCAATAAAAAGACCACTGTCTTAGAACCTGGGTCAATTGACTCAGACTTGTGGATCTCAGGTTGCAGGGCTAAAAATTGCAGCGTAGACATTCAGGCTCACGCTGGAGCCTAGGCTCTTAGACCCACCCCCATCACGGGGTTTCAGACTTCATGCTCCAGCCTGAGCCCAAACAGCTACACTGACATTCTTAGCCCCACAGCCCAAGTCCCCTGAGCCCAAGTGAGTTGACCTGGGCCAGCCTCAGCCATACCATAACTCTATTATTGCAGTGTAGATGTACCCTATTTCTCTGCTTCTCCCACCACTCCTAGCTGCTGTGAGATGGAATAAGTCTCCACTACCTTACTGTTTTCCTACAACCTCCATTTTGTGGATCTTCCTTCCCTGTGATTAACTCCAAAGCCTGCCATTGCTCAGTTATCCCAACAAGCAACAGCGGCATGAAACTGACTTGACTCTTGTCTCAAACAATCTTGCCCACAGGATAATGAACAGCAACAATGTAAGTGACTGGTCTCTAATTACTTTCATTATGTTGCTGCTTGGCAAAGCTATGAACAGCAGCAGAGGCACTAGAGCTATTTGTCAGCAGATTCTGGAGGTCAACACTGCACTGAATCACATTCACACAATATTTGGAAGGGTAGCTTTGCAAATATGAAAGCTCATATTTGTGGGGAATAGGTTAGATCCCCACACTCATCAGTAAAAGCTTCCTATTCATCAGCGAGTAGATTTTCAAATCCTGATAATATAGACCTTGAATGGGAGCTAAACACCCTCCAAACCACCACTTACCACTCTTACAGTTCACTGCCTATTATTATTAGAGACACAAATATTTTGCCTCTCACCTTCCATATACAGATCACCACCTTAACCCTCCTCCACCCAAAACTTCCCACTTCACATCATGCTCTCCTTCACTATTACTACTATAAGGCTCAAAACTCTCTACACACCATCCGCCCTCTAAACACATATTGTCAATCTCATTATCTTTCCTTCTTATCCTCCCAGTACAGGCCAAAGATCCTACACTCCAGATGGACAATGTATCCACGTTTACCCAGGCCTTTGCACATGCATACAGTGTAGACCACACAATACCCCACCTAGACTAGTCCATTATTTAAGGCTTCTCTATACTTAGAAATAACTTTCTGAGTGGAATAGCTATTTTGGTAAGTTTCCAAGTCTAATCAAACCCTTATTTACAAAGGAAGAGAGAGAGAAGTCAATATATCTGAAGAATATTATGATTTTCAGTTGAGGTCAATCATTACACATTTTTCAAAATTAACGAACAGAACATTTGTTGTGAAGCATCTAGGGTTGCCCGCTTTCATCCTTCTTCACCAGGTTATTCCACCCACCATCGCTGGTATCTATAGATGTTTGATGTAACAGTTGGTTCTGCTATGAGAGGGTAGTCTTTAAAGGGCTTTATGCAGAAAGGTAATTAAAGGGGATGACACATGGACAGTACCCTGGAAGTAAAAATTACATAGAAAGTTTGAAGGACATGATAACTAATTGTGTGTATAATTTCACATCAACTGGTTGTCTACTTCTAGAGAAAAGACAGAGTTTATGTCCCATTTTATGCCTATTGCAACTATGAAGTCCTACCGAGCACCTCCATAATACACAAAAGGGGCCAACACCTTAAATACTCACCTTGACTATTACAATTATAAATTCCAATAGTCAATGGGATTATTCACATGGGTAAAGTTACTTACTTACAAGTAGACAGAGCCTGTGCATTGGTTTTCAAGGAGATTTATCTAGATGGAAAGTTTGAATGAGTGATAACTAAGCTATTTTTTTAACCTACAGGAACTCAAAGAAACATTATGTAATGGCCAAGATCCTGACAACTCTTGTTCCAAGTGAGCTGTCCTGCAGGATTAGACTCTAAATCAAAAACAGTCTGACCCGTTTCTCCTGCCCCCCAGACTTTTCAGAAAAACTCTCCTTTGCCTTTAGGAGAAAACAGGCAGTTTTCAGGTCCAAACAGATACAGAAGGAGCTAAAAATAGGGCTTACAGTGGAAACTGGTTGCTCCATAAGACTCTCTTCTACAAAGAGAAATGGGAAGATATATCTAACAGTTACCAAGGAAACAGCAAAGTTAAGTCCTGTGTACGCTATTAAGTGGTTTAATAACCAGAAAATAAGAGCGAAAAAGTAACTCCACATAAAACTGATTTATTGCAAAGCACAGCATTAACTCAGTCCAATATCTGAACTTCATAGTCCTTATATCAAATGAAGCTGGATTTGAGCTTTGAAACCTGTCATTCAGTTGCAGAAAGAACTTTGGTTTGCCTGAAGAGAAAGCGTAATATGCTGGAGAGGTTTGTCCGGGTAATGGCAATAGGTATGCTGTTAGTCAACTACAGGTCAGAGTTAGGGAAGAAAGAGTTATTTGAAGTTAAACTGACTCTTAAAATGTAGAAGAATCATTCCTAGTTTATTGATTTAATGATACTGTCTTCTGTGCAACATCCTTAACAGAGCCACTCTAGCTAGAGCAGACTAGGCAGTTGCCTAGGGCGGCAGATTTCTGCGAGTGTAAAGTTACCCAGGTTCCCTCCATTGGTGGTGGCAGGAGATGACCTGGGGAGGGGGTGATTACCAGCCGGGGCTCTGAGGAGCATGAAGTGGCCACCTGCCAGGCTGCCAAGGAAGCGCTCCCGCCTCATCCTCAGCTGCTCCCCATCCCCATTGCGGGTGAGATCACAGCCACAGCTCAGACACAGCTCAGGGCTGCTGCTGGCGAATGCTGTCAGGGCATTGGCCACAAGTGCCGCAACCCGCCTGGCTCCATGTCTGCACCCAGCTTGCACCTGCTGCTCCGCGTCTGGTCCCTACAGGCCCTGCTGCCCAGGCAGCCGCTGGCTCCTGCCCCAGTTGGGGCCACTGCTTCACCACCACCATGTCCAGGCTCTGACGGTGCTGTCATCCCGCAATTTATGAGCCCAACAGTGAGGAGCTCATCTGGAAAGGTGCCGTCAGGGGCAGACTAGGGAGTGTGTGGGTTGCTGGGGACCAGGTGGGCTGGGATGTGGACTGGGATAGGCTGGGGTGTGGGGGGCTAGGCCAGGGACTGGCAGTGCAGGGGCCAACGTGCAGGGCCAGGTTGCAGAGAACCCCACTCCTTCCAGTGGGAAGGAGTCCACTGTGCAAGTGGGATCAGCACCTCCAGCCTGGGTGGCTTCGTTTCGGGGGAGGGAGGGGTTATGCTGTCCCTTAACTAGAGCCTTTTGGGGTGGGAGCTGCCCCCTGCTGGTGCCCAGGTCCCACTGTGGTTGAGCTGAGTGGCTCGCTGTTCAGGGGTGCTAAACTGGGGTTCCCTCCTCTCTTGAGCCTTAGGCAGCTGGTGCCAATCCACTCACGAAGGGCCACTGGGAAGGGCAGCCCCATCTGGGGGTATCACTCTGAAGCCCCAAGCTGGGGTCTGCCCTGTGAGCCTCTGCCCCGGAGTTGGGGGTTGCAGCAGCTGGGGAGATGCTGGGGACTCTGCCACAAATTCCTGAGCATGTTGGGGGTGCACACTGAAGTTTTGCCTAGGTTGGCAGATTGTCTTGAGCTACGTCTGATCCTTAACCACTGCCTGCTCTGTCCATTTGATTTGAACTCAAGTGTGACATTTACTGCAAGAAAGGGTTTGTTAACCCCGGGTCCTGAACAAAGAAGCTAAATAATTAAATATATCTTGAAACAAAAATCAGATGCCATATTACTCCTTAGGATCTTGTCTATACTAAATAAAATTTTCCCTAAAATGTTCCACAATTGTTACCACTGATGCAGTTCCCCCAGTGGTAGTAAGAGTGGGAGTGGTGGTGTAGACCAGGTTCAGGAGACTGTCAGTGTTTTAACCATCATGTCAGGTAAACTTGTTCTGAGCAAAGTTAGACAGCCATGTAGTTCGAATAGTAGCGGTTGTTCTATACTAGCACTCCCTTAAGTAGATTTTTGATCATGGTAGCAACAGTGGTAAATTTTAGGGCAAAAGGCTTGAGTAAACACAAATTATAACATCACACAACTTCAGTCCACCCAGTGCTTGCTATAAAAATCATTTTATAGAGTTTTATAGAACAATCATTTTGACAAGTACTGTACGTGTATGCCACAGAAATAACATATATGCTTCATTTCTACAACAAGCCCTCCCCTCCTCCAATGGCATTCCACTTCAGAAATGGCAAAGGCCAGTGCTAACCACTAAACCATGAGAATTCAAAACACTCATAGCTACTCTGATGCAAAGCTAAATCCTTTAGGAAGATTATCTGCACCAAAATCAGGAAAATCCTGCAACTACAGCACTTTTATACTCCATCTTTGAGAAATAATTTGGTTTCCCATAACTCTTTCCTCAGTAATACTTACTATACATTATTTTTAACCATGGGGAAAATGTTTTCAGTGGGGGGGGGGATTCAAATTGTGCATGTGTCTCTGTAGCCTTGGGCCTAACGACTATCTAGAGACAGTTCCTTCCACACCTAGAGGCCAGCATTCTGTTGACAGTGAGAGAAAAATTCTTTGGAAGGAAAAATATTTAAATCAGACACCAGCTCAAGCAACCAGATGTGTGCACCTGACAAGAAAGGGCTAAAAAAAAGACCACATTCACTTACTCCCTGGGGTTTATGTGTGATGGTACAAGGCAGCAATTCCAATCTGATTATGATTTCACAGCGTCTCTTTAAAAATCACCTCTATTGTGTCTGAGATTTTGTAGAGCGTGAAAGTGGTTCGCACTAAACTGAGCACCATACTTCACAGCACAAAAGTCAATAAGTCTTAAATAGATTGCGTTTGGTTTGGGGAGGTTGTCAATCACGGTGTGTATTTTGAAAATGCTGCTCTGCTATCTGTCCAACCTATCCGAAGTTCCACGTCAACCCCCACAGGGGTAAGTAACTGTTGCCTACAGCTACTTCCCCGGCTAGAGCACCCTCACAGCTGTTTGCAACCTGAAAGGAAACTAAAGGCAGAGCGCCGGCTTCACATTTTCAAACAGTTTGAACCACTGATCGCCCATTAACAACAACAATTTTTCATCACAGCCCAAGACTCAGAACCCCACCAGCTTTATCTTCGCAGCAGCCTTGGGACACTTTTTTTTTTTTTTTACACGATCCCGCAGCAGGTGCCAGGGGGAAAACGCCATAAGCCATCCCCAGCCAAACCCCAGGACCTCAGCCCCAGTGTCAGGTAAGCGGAATGCTGCAGCAGCTCTGGCGGCGGGGTTTGCTAAAGCCCCCTGGCATGGTCTTTCCGACCCCCCACCCCTCGGGGGTCAGCAGCCAGGGGCCGGCACTGCAGCGGGGCGCGCACAAGGGGGGCTGGCTGCTAATGGAAAGGGAGCAGCAACCTACCCCGAGAGCTTTGCAATCTTCACAAAGCTGAACACATCCATCCATGCAGGCAGCGAGCTGTGCCCTCCGCTTGCTCACTCCAGCGGCAGCAGCCCCATGGTGGGGAGGAGGTGGTGCCCGAGTCTCCAGCAGCAGCAGCCCTTGCGGAGGAAGGCGCTGGCGGCAGAAGCTGCTACCCCCCTCCGGCCGGGAGCTGGGCGTGCAGCATCTCGGAGCAGCAGCAGCATTGAACTGCGGGCAGCCCCCGCCCGGGGAAACTCAGAGGCTGAATAGCTGGGGAGGAGACGCTTCAGCTCAGGCCCCCGCCGCTCTGTGCGCCCAAGCGGCGGGAGGCGGCAGCGCTCGGGAGCCCGCTAATGCTTGCGGTACCCCCCAGAGCAAGGAGCTGGGGGAGGGGGAGCCTCTCTGCCAGGGTCTCCCCCGCCTGGGGGTGGGCGCAGCCGGAGAGGGCGGCAGCAGGAGAAGCAAGCGCCGCACGCTGGTTCCCTCCGCAGCCGGCGGCTGCCTGCTCCCCACCCCACCGCGAGCTGCCTGGAGCTGGCCCGTGCAACAGAGCCTCCCACAACGCAGCCTGGGGGAGACAGCGGGAGCCCGCGTGCGGTGCAGGCACCGGGGAGGGAGGAGAGATGATGGAGAACACACACCCCCAGGCTGGGGAGGGGGCACTTGCTCCTTGGGGCGGGGGTGGGGGAGAGGCGCACTTGTGCTATACACTGTAAGAGAAAGGCACCCTCTTGAAGGGGCCCATTCCATGAGGTGGGGCAGGGGGAAGAGGAGGAGCCCAGCTCAGAATCCACCTGGCAGGCAGGAGAGAGGTGGGGGGGGATCCTACCCCCCCTATACAAAACATCTGCCTCCCCAAAGGACTCCTGCTCACCAGTCACCCCTCTCCCACAGTACTGACCTTTCTCCCTTTGTGGTAGGGGAGGGACCTGGTGGCCTTCTTGGCCATCACATGAATCACTAAGCATAGACCACATGCTGAACTTGGACTGTTGACCCAATCTGGTCTAGGAAATTGTAAGTATGGAGAGAGGTAAATAGTGGTGTTCCCCAGGAGTCTGTACTGGGACCAGTGCTGTTCAACATATTCATAAATGATATGGAAAAAGTGGTAAACAGTGAGGTGGCAAAATTTGCAGACGATACAAAATTACTAAAAGTAGTTAAGTCCCAAGAAGACTGCGAAGAGTCACAAATGGATCTCACAGAACTCGGTGACTGGGCAACAAAATGACAGATGAAATTCAATGTTGATAAATGCAAAGTAATGCACATTGGAAAACATAATCCCAACTATATATATAAAATCAGGGGGTCTAAATTAGCTGTTACCACTCACGAAAGAGATCTTGGAGTCATTGTGGATAGTTCTCTGAAAACAACCACTCAATGTGCAGTGGCAGTCAATAATGCTAGCAGAATGTTGGAAATCATTAAGAAAGGGATAGATAATAAGACAAAATATCATACTGCCTCTATATAAAGCCATGGTACGCCCACATCTTGAATACTGCATGCAGATGTGGTCACCCCATCTCAAAAAAGATATATTGGAATTGGAAAAGTTACAGAAAAGGGCAAGAAAAATTATTAAGGGTATGTAACAGCTTCCATATGAGCAGAGATTAATAAGATTGGGACTTTGCAGCTTGGAAAAGAGACGACTAAGGAGGGATATGATTGAGGAATATAAAATCATAGAGAAGTGTGGAGAAAGTAAATAAGGAAGTGTTATTTACTCCTTTTCATAACACAAAAACTAGAGGTCACCAAATGAAATTAATAGGCAGCAGGTTTTAAACAAACAAAAGGAAGTATTTCTTCACACAACACACAGTCAACCTATGGAACTCTTTGCCAGAGGATGTTGTGAAGGTCAAGACTATAACAGGGTTAAAAAAAGAACTAGATAAATTCATGGAGGATAGGTCCATCAATGACTATTAGCCTCTGTTTGCCAGAGACTGGGAGTGGGCAGCAGGGGATGGATAACATGGTGATTGCCTGTTCTGTTCATTTCATCTGGGGCACCTGGCATTGGCTGCTGTCAGAAGACAGGATACTGAGCTAGATGGACATTTGGTCTGACCCAGTATGTCCATTCTTATGTTCTTAAGTATGCTCAGGAGCATGGCCCTCCCATTCTCATGCTAGGAGGGAGAGGGAGTACACATGGGCAGTAATCAGTTGCTCACACTGCTGTGATATGATTTTTGCATCAGCCACACAAATGACAGTTTAAGAAAAGAGGTCACACTGGTTAAGATAAAACATTGCAAAGCAGTTTCATGGGGATTTAGTTTAAATTAAGAGCATTCCCTGTTAAAGCATTTGGGAAATGGGACAACTGATTCTTGTGTTATAGCATACCAGAAGCCCACATAGAAGAGACACAGCCTTGATCCCTAGTCCAGCAAGTGGCTTCCAACAAATGTAAGGGTCCAACCTCTCAGAGCCATTTGCAGGATCAAGGCCTTGGCTTCTAGTGAGGGAGCAGAAGAGGAAACTGGGAAAATTCACCCACAAATGTACATAAAGGCATGCTTCCTGGAATTTCCCACCATGGGAATGTATTTTCTCCTCCTCTGTATTTTTCTCTGCTTCACAATTTCAGTTGCTAAATAAACTGATATGCTCTTTACCCCACAGAGTCCGAGTCTTTTTGGGCAGCTTTCCCTCAACCCCCACACTAACCAGGAATTTCACAAGTGACAACAGAGCACAATAGGTAGACTCTAAAAGCCAGAAAAAAAACAAGGCACCATTTTTTATATTAACTTTTACTGGTACTAGTACAAAAAAGAACAGGCAGTACGAACACTCTGCGTGACTCAGGTTTCAAACTATTCTTTTAAAACAGAAACAAAGAATGATTGATGGTCTGTTTACATTGTGAGAACACTGAACAACTGGCACAAAATCACTTGCTGATCTACCATACGTGTGCGTGATAGCTGCACATTTTAAAATGTGTAATGAAGTATTTTATGCTAAGCATATCAAAACATTTATTGCTTTCCTACATGCTACTTACATTCATTTAGAATTATACCAAACTTTAAGTAATTGAAGAATCTGTGCGTGCCAGTCACACTACTCTATTGATTGGCAAATGTTACAAAGATAATGCAATTTCAGCTGGTTAGAAACCAGTTTTTAAAGGTATTATTTATATAACCTCAAAGCAGGCTAGGCAAACAGTAAGGAGCAAGGTATTACAAACAAAGGCCCAGATCTTGCAAGGCTTAAGTATGTGCTAAACTTTACACACTATGAGTCCCAAATAGTCCTAATGAAGCTGATGGAACTACTCACAGTATGTAAAGTTAAGCACATGCATACATTTTTTTCAGGATCAGAGCCAAATTATCAAATGACTATTTTACAATTTGAAGCCTAACACAAAGGTGGCTTTACAGCATAGTGGTGAGGGCCAAAGAGAACCATGAACCAGGCAGACTTGGGGATGAAGAACCAGACACTGAAATGCCCTGGTGTCTCATGATCTGCTTGTGAGGAACCAAGATGTAGATGCTACAGGGGAGATGGCAGATTAACAAACTGGTCAGGATGAGAATAATCATCTGATAAGAAGCCATCTACACCAGTTATGCAGCTTCTTATTGTTACAAGTATTGATGGAGACTGATTTTTCAGGCATATGGCCAGGAAAGCTATTTCAATAGCCCTAATTGATATGCTATATGCTTTTATAGATTCAAAGGAGGGTGAAAGTGTTCACCCTGGCTCCTCCTTTCCCTTTTTTTGCAGCCCAAGTGGCAGCTGTCAAGTCCTTGCCTCACTCACCCCATTTGGTTTCCCCATGTGTCCCCATGGTTGTCTTCCCCAGACCTGCTACACAGACCACTATTATTGGTTAGATTGAAATTCCCAGATCAGCGTGCACTGTGAGTGGCTGAGTCGCACCACATGGCTGGACTAAAATGGCAGATAAGTGTGGGGTGAGAGGAAACGACAATGTAAAAAGTATCAAATTAAAACAATTGTATTGCAAGGAATTTCATATTAGGCACTCTGGCCAAAGAATTTTATTTACTTAACATTTTATCACTGGTCCACGTGCCAGCCACAGGCACCTAAGTAACATGCTGCTCTTGTGTAATTGCAATCACATTTCATTCCAGCTTTTTCTTTTAATTAATGCATGAAAAATAGTCATCGACAGATTATGCTACAGCAAAGTGACACAAACCATAAGAGTCTGGGGAATAATTACACTACATAGCCCACCTATTGTCAGATACAGATACTCTTTTGAAAATCTCATAGAGATACCAATTAATCCAAAAACCTCTCCAAAAAAAGAATCCATGTCTTCCAATCACACTTTGTGGAAAATGTGTTCTCCCTTTTACTCATGCAGATTTACATGAATAGAACTGGTACTCTGAAATCATCCATGCAAATAACTAGTGCAAACTTATCAGACTTTCCCCTCTCTTCCTCAAATATTGCCTTTCTCTTGCTGTCTCTGTCTGCAAAGAAATGTCTAAAGCTTGTCTTTGACTGCAATGAATAACATTTGTTAGTCCAGTTACACTAACCACACACAGCTTTCTTTCTCTCCCTCACCATTTCACTAGTGCTATTCTGGCAATAATCTGATCTTTCTACCCAATTGCATTATTGTGGGTGGATCCTAATTAAATAGCCTTGCTATCTCTGGTCCAAGGTGAAAGTGCGTTGGAAGAAATTACTGGAATTTGAAAATGAATTCAAAATGTTATCTCATTCCTTAGTATTCTGAATGGATGGATGGGATATTGTTACGGTTATTAACCATCATCTTTTTCTTTTCTAATGTAGTGATTACTGCAGCAGTACAAGTGTCCCAGACCAGGTGGGGAGACAAACGTGGAACAACTGACATAGCTGAGGTCAAGCAAAATCATGGAATCCCTATTCTAGACATACGCAGAGCCATGAACAAGGAATCAGACCATGTGTTCTTGTCTGAAATGCACAAAATGAGGGCCATGTTTTAGCTCTGTGTTACTAGGGAGTGGGTCAAGGGGGCTGAAAAGGAGACTGGGGCTCCAGAGTCAGTGCATAAGTACAAAGCTTCTGCATGTATGGACTTGGCCTCCTGTAATGCCTCTGGAATCTATGAGGATTGAGGGTGAAACTACATCTCAGTCAGAGGGAAGCAGGACAGACTTCACCTACCCAGTGAAACAAGGCAGGAGAAACTTTGGAAGAAAGTGATCCATCATATAGAGAGAGCAAACAATGGCTCAGTATGTGGTGTGACAGTATTTTAACAAGAATTTAACAATTCATACAATGAGAACCCGCTGATGCATGTCACCAGTTCCCTAAGTTATAAATTCTTGTGCCAGACAGGATGAATTCATTCCAAATTATGAGTTACAGTACAACAGGCAGGGTTACTTTACTGCAACCCTAAGGAAAGGCTCAGAGCACAGAGTTTCCACAAGTTAAACTTACCAATGCTCTCAGTACTGTCGTTGAACCTTCTCCTTGAGTATCCTGTCCATTGACAGTTATGGAACTTGATTGACTTACACACAAAGGGGAATGTAAAACCCTACCAAAATCACAAAGTGTCATTTTTTGGTAATGGTTTGTAAACTAATTTCATTTTAGAACATTTTGCATTTGCATCTACATCTACAATATAAATCCCAGCAGTCATTTCTCAGAGCTGAATCTGCATATAATTATACATACCAGTTCCAGCCACAGAAGCAGCATGAACGCAGAGAGTACACTACAATAGATGTAGTTTGGGCTGTTTAATAGAAGTCATCCATGTAGCTTATTCATTAATATTAGATGTTCTGCGTATGGTGTTATCATTTACAGGCTGTAGTCACCAAAATATGACAAGATTGAACTCACACATACACACCTGATATTTTAGTCATTTGCGGTAAAGGTTTATGTAAATATTGCATGAGAACCAACAACCAAAAGTAGCATAGTATACATAATACTTATGTAACATAAATAATCAGCCAAAGACAAAATTTCTAATTGTTTAGGAAGTTGACATCACTTATTGGCTGCATTTCCCTCTGTATTTTAATTCATATAACAGAATAGCAAATATGGGCCTTTTAAGGATATTTTATTGCCGTGTGCTACTTTTTTAAAGACAAGTTGTTTATATAATAATTTTAACCATGACACTGTGTACCAATGTTTTATATTATTCAACAGTGAAATGTCCTATATCTGGCTTTTAAAAACCCTAATTTCAGAGACTATATCTGTGTCCTTGTGTTAGATATATTTCTAAAGAGAAGAGACTCAACAGTTCAACCTCCTTATAAAGCATGTTGTTGTAACAGAGACAGCAATTAATAATGCTTCTGCACCCTGACTTAAGAGTAGATTTTCTTTGAATAATACTACCTCTTCATAACATCTACATTGCACTGGTTCCAGGGATGCTGTTGTGAAGGTGCAGTGTAATTATCTTTAGAAATGAGCTTTTTTATTTGTTGCTATCAAAATACTTTTGCGTGTGTTTTTTCTTTTAAGGCACACTGAGCCTAAGTTAGAAACACAGAGCGGTAGTACTACATGAGTTGGGCTGCGAAGGAGACTAGGTGCAAGTTATATCAACAAAATGGACCATTATGTTCATTATTCTATCTACATAATGAATACAACTTGGTCCCGGACAATTTATTTTAAGTTAGGAGAATTCCTGCCCCATTGCAAAGATACTATTTGAAACCTCTTGAAGGGGCTGTGATCCAAGCTACCATCAATTTCCATTGTAAGTAACTTTTAAGTCTCACTTCCATATTTTTTCAGCAGATGAGTTGAAAACTATCTTAAAGGTGAACTACACTTTTTTTTAAGTAAATTGTCTGAAATTCTAAATCATTAAAGGAAAACATGCATAGTCTGTAAAAATTATGAAAAGAGATTTTTAAAATTGAAATGCAGGGGGGGCTTAAAGGTTCTGTGCTTCTCCTACAATAGGTGATGATATCACTAATATAAAGGATCGTATGGTGATTGTGTATTTAGATAAGAGAGGTATTTAAAACCAATGAACCAATATGATATTGCTGCATGGATGGCAATCTCAAAATGGCAGTGAAGGATACAATTTCATCAGAAGAATCTGGTTCTTACCAAGTTCACAGGCAGTGATGGTTGATCATGATAGTATATGAACTCATCAATAATTATCTAACACTTCTTATATTTCAACCCTTTATATTCATTTTAGTCAGCCTTGAATTTTTAGAGTTGACTGTGCACGTGTTTGAGAATCCACTTGTTTATCCTTCTCAAAATACATATAACTCTCTGAAATGTTATGACAGTTAGAGATTTCCTCCATGTCCATGTATATACAATCATAGAATCATAGGACTGGAATGAACCTCGAGAAGTCATCTAGCCCAGTCCCCTGCACTCATGGGAGGACTAAGTATTATCTAGACCATTCCTGACATGTATTTGTCTTCTAACCTGCTCTTAAAAATCTCCAATGATGGAGATTCCATAACCTCCCTAGGTCTCCAGTGCTTAGCCACAATGACAGGAAGTTTTTCCTAATGTCCAACCTAACCCTCCCATGCTGCAATTTAAGCCCATTGCTTCTTGTCCTATCCTCTGAGGGTAAGAAGAACAATTCTTCTCCCTCCTTCTTGTAACAACCTTTTATGTACTGCCATCATGTCCCCTCTCAGTCTTCTCTTTTCCAGACTAAAGAAACCCATTTTTTTCAATCTTCCCTCATAGGTCATATTTTCTAGACCTTTAATCATTTTTGTTGCTCTTCTCTGGACTTTCTTCAATTTGTTCACATCTTTCCTGAAATGTGGTGCCCAGAACTGGACACAATACTTCAGTTGAGGCCTAATCAGCCTGGAGTAGAGTGGAAGAATTACTTCTCGTGTCTTGCTTACAACACTCCTGCTAATACATTCTAGAATGATGTTAGCTTTTTTTGTAACACTGTTGACTCATATTTAGTTTATGGTCCCCTATGACTCCCAGACCCCTTTCTGCAGTACTCCTTCCTAGGCAGTCATTTCCCATTTTGTATGTGTGCAACTGATTGTTCCTTCCTAAATGGAGTACTTTGCATTTGTTCTTATTGAATTTCATCCGATTTACTTCAGACCATGTCTCCAGTTTATCCAGATCATTCTGAATTTTAATCCTCTCCTCCAAAGCACGTGCAACTCCTCCCAACTTGGTATCATCCACAAACTTTATAAGTGTATTCTCTATGCCAGTGTAGTGTATTAAATTGCTTCCCGTAGGAATGTGCTACTTATGGTGTACTATTTATGGTTGCCAGTCCTGGTGCTCAGTAAGTAGCACATTCCTACGGGAAGCAATTTAATACACTACACCCGGCTGCTCTCGCAGCTGTACTGCATGGCAAGAGCTTGGAGCCCTGCCACCCAGAGCGCTGGCGGCATGGTGAGCTGGGGCTCGGGGCTAGCCTCCCCGACGAGGAGATCAAGGGCCAGGCAGGATGGTCCCATGGGCCAGATGTGGCGCACGGGCTGCAGTTTGCCCACCTCTGTTCTAGATGTTTGCAAATTGATTGCTTAATTATTTGCTCCATTCTTTCAAGTTAAGCTGACTGGTCTGTAATTACCTGGGTGGTCCTTATATCCCTTTTTTATAGATTGGCACTATATTTGCCCTTTTCCAGTGTTCTGGAATCTCTCCTGTCTTCCATGACTTTTCAGAGATAATTACTAATGGCTCAGATACCTCCTCAATCAGCTCCTTTAATATTCTAGGATTCATTTCATCAGGCCCTGGTGACTTGAAGACATCGAATTTGCCTAAGTAATTTTTAACTTGTTCTTTTCCTATTTTAGCCTCTGATCCTACCTCATTTTCACTGGCATTCACTATGTTAGACATCCAATCACCACCACTTTCTTGATGAAACAAAGAAGTCATATAAGCACCTGTACCATTTCCACATTGTCTGTTATTATCCCCTGCGCCCCTGCCCCTCACTAAGTTATGGGCCTACCCTGTCCTTGGAGAAGAAATTGACCAATGTTGTCAAGAAATTCCTTCACCCTCCTTGAAGCTAAACACCAGCTAGTACACATGTCTTTTTAAATACTACATCTCGAACAGAATTTTTAAACAGGCATGAGTTGGTCTTTGGCCCCTGCAAACTCTTAAACACTAACAAGAAATGATGTTTCAGGTCTGCCACATAATCTAAGAGATTTCAAATTGGGTGCAGAATTGAGCAAGCATCGATAACCTAGTATTTTTTTCTTGGTAGTTATGAAACTAAGAAATCCAGAGAGGGATATGTTCATACATTTTAATTTTACTCTGGTTGATGAACAGCCTAAAAACATGCAGTATTATATTGCCCAATGTAAGCAGGCACTCTAATAAGTGCAATAATTTTGCTGAAGCCAGAGTTTCATAATTAGATGCAATACAAGCTGGTTGATTAAAAGAAATGGTGCGCAGAAGACATAGGTTACTGTTATGAACTGAAAATTTCATAAGCTGTATGAGTCTTACATTTAAAAAAAAAAGGTCACAGGTTGGAGCAGACAGACAGATGAGATGGAGATAATGAGCAGGAACTCAGTCACAAAGTATGATAAAATCTTGCAATAAATAAGGTACTGTGGTGCTAAGCAGTGATGTTTACAAAGAAATGGCAAGGAAGTATAAGAAATCTATGATGCATTTGTTCTTTTTAATATAAGATGATCTTCTACTTAAGGTAGAATTACCTTTTTCTATAGTGGATATGTATGAAATATTAACAGCACACAATAGAGAGAGGTGGAACAAAGAATGATTATTAGAGCCAATAGCTCTCTTAGTGGCAAAGGCCTTGATTCAGGAAAGCAGCTAGCACGTAAACATCTGCAAAGCTACTTCATTATCCATGTTCAAATCCCTCCTGAAAACTCTCCTTTGATGCGATGCCTACAAAAGGCTTGACAAGAGTTAGGCTGCTGTTCAGGAGTGTTGGAACAATTTTTATAGTGGGGGTGCTCAGAGCCATTGAACCAAACTGTAAACCCTGTTTATGATGGAATCCACTTCAAGGCAAAGGGTGCTGCAGCGTCCCTAGTTCCAGCACCTATGCTGCTGTTGTGCTGTGACCACTGCCTATCACCAATATCGTCCCCTAGTACTCCCCTGTCTGGACCCAGGTGTTGTCTCTTGTCTTAGTGTAAGTTCCTTGGGGCACAGATAGTCTTTGGTTCTGTGTGCAGTGCCTGGCATAATGTGGTCCTTGTCCATGATTAAGGCTCCTAGGCACTCCAGTAATATAAATGAATAGGGCTGTCAAGCAATTAAAAAAATTAATCGTGATTAATAATGCAGTTAAATAATAATAGAATACCATTTATTTAAATATTTTGGTTGTTTTCTACATTTTCAAATATATTGATTTCAATTGCAACACAGAATACAAAGTGTACAATATAGTTATTTTTATTACAAATATTTGCACTGTAAAAAACAAAAGAAATAATACTTTTCAGTTCACCTAATACAAATACTGTAGAGCAATCTCTTTATCATGAAAGTTGAACTTACAAATGTAGAATTATGTACAAAAAAATAACTGCACTCAAAAATAAAACAATGTAAAACTTTAGAGCCTAGAAAGTCTATGCAGTCCTACTTTTTGTTCAGTCACTTGCTCAGACAAACAAGTGTGTTTACATTTGTGGGAGATAATGCTACCCGCTTCTTGTTTACAATGTCACCTGAAAGTGAGAACAGGTGTTCACATGGCACTGTTGTAGTCGGCGTAGCAAGATATTTACATGCCAGATGTGGTAAAGATTCATATGTTCCTTCATGCTTCAACCACCATTCTAGAGGACGTGTCCATGCTGATGACAGCTTCTGTTTGATAACAATCCAAAGCAGTGCAGACTAATGCATGTTCATTTTCATCATCTGAGTCAGATGCCACCAGCAGAAGGTTGATTTTTATTTTTTATTTTTTTGGTGGTTCGGGTTCTGTAGTTTCCACATCCGAGAGTTGATCTTTTAAGACATCAGAAAGCATGTTTCACGCCCCTTCCCAATCAGATTTTGGAAGGCACTTCAGATTCTTAAATCTTGGATCAAGTGCTATAGCTATCTTTAGAAATCTCACACTGGTACCTTCTTGCATTTTTTGTCAAACCTCCAGTGAAAGTGTTCTTAAAAACGAACAATATATGCTGGGTCATCATCTGAGACTGCTATAACACAAAATATATGGCAGAATGCAGGTAAAACACAGAGCAGGAGACATACAATTCTCCCCCAGGAGTTCAGTCACAAATTTAATTAATGCATCAGCATGGAAGTATGTCCTTTGGAATGGTGGCCGAAGCATGAAGGGGTGTACGAATGTTTAGCATATCTGGCACGTAAATACCTTGCAATGCTGGCTACACAAGTGCCATGTGAATGCCTGTTCTCACTTTCAGGTGATTTTGTAAATAAATGTAAATAAGAAGTGGGCAGCATTATCTCCCACAAATGTAAATAAACTTGTTTGTCTGAGTAATTGACTGAGCAAGAAGTAGGACTGAGTGAACTTTCTAGGCTCTAAAGTTTTACATTGTTTTATTTTTTAGTCACAATGAGAGAAAAAGGGAAGGATGCAATAATAGGCAGGACTCCATATATTCTGCTTGAAAAACGACAGATCATGGAACCTGATCCTATGGTTTCTTCAGCACAATTGTGTGGCAGCCTGGAAGTTCTGTGGCAGCATCACAACTTTTTTTTTTTTTACTAATTAAGTATGAAAAAGAATAATACCATCGGTACATCATTGTCTTCTTTATTTTAGTATTTAATTCCTGTTGTTTTACTATGGCCCTCCATTTTCATTGTGCTTCAGATTCTTGCATTGCCAATGTCTAACCACACTATAAATGTTGTCCAGTCGGGAAGCTAGACATATTGGCAAATGACTAAAGGTTTAGTTGGAGTTTTTGGCCCACAGAAAGGCCTGGGAAGGGACTCAGGATTGTGGAACAGGCACAGTGGGTCGATGTTTCTTTTAAAATGGTCAAATCTAAGGAGAGATTTTAAAATGAAAATGAAAATGAAAAGGGATATTCTAATTTGGATGAGGAGACCATTCAAGGGGACAGAAGACAAGGGAGATATACCAGTAACTGGAAAAAGGTGGGTTGTTTATTACTAATTTTAAAAATCTCCAGGAATATTCAGTACTGTTTATTCCCTACCAGCATAATACCACACATTTAGCTGTGGCTTGTAAATTCTTTAACTTGTCAATCTAACAAACACTGTATGTTCTTTCATTTTCACTGTCATAATAGGGCACTACCGTGGTAAACAAGAAATGCTGTAAGCTTTTTGCTCTTTGTAGGGATATATGTCAGGTCTGAGGCGAGGGAGTAAGGAATGGATAAGGATTTCATGATAAAGAACAAAAATAACTATCAATGACCCAAGGTAAAAAATATGTTCATGCATACACACACACTCTCACACACACAGGTTTTCCAAAATTAATTAAAAATCTCACAGCCATTGTTTTCAAACCTAAGTGCCTAAAGCTAGGCTCCTCAATCCGTATTTAGGCACTTAAATAGAAGTGACCAGAGTCTCAGAAGTGTTAAGCACCCACAAATTCCACTTATGTTGAAAGAAACTGCTGGGTGTTCAGCAACTTTTGAAAAAAAGTCAGGCCACTTCTATTAAGATGCCTAAATATGGATTTAAGAATCTAACTTTAGGAACCTATGTTTGAAAATTTTGGCTCACATCTCTAAGGATAATGCAAGTCATTTTTTTATCCACTAAAAATGCCATTCTTGTTCTCAATAGCCGGATTAATAAATCTCTAAACATGAATTATATATGAGTTCTCACAAAGATTGATAGTTATTTTTAGCTTGGGAAAGTAATATTGTGCTTCAGGTGCTATTCTTGCCCATGTAACAATCAGAAGAGTCAGTTCTGTGAATCAGGGTCCAGTTTTGGCTTGAACAGTGTGTATAAATGGTGTGCATATGCAATGTGTTATAGTGCCTGCATTAAGAATGTTGTTTCTTCCAGGTATAAGACTGGACTACAAATCTCAATGAGGGAATAAATACAGTAAGGTAGTTACTTGTTCAGCATACTGAGTAATACGATAAGGAGTCTTCAGCGGATTTCAGCTCGAGGCATTTCTGATTATTCAAGTGACCACTGGTAAGATGCACTGGGGATTTTAATTTCAATTGGGATAATGCAATGCTTCTAGAAGAGAAATAAAGCACTATAATGTGGAACAAAAAAGCAGATGGAACATTGCACCCACGGGGTGTATGGAAAGACTGATGGGAGCCCAAAACCACAAATGGAAATCCAGGCGAACACAATCTTCTTGGAAAAAGTATTCACAATTCTAGTGAATCCATTGCAACTGACACTGAAATACTCCAAAACCTGAGTCCAAATCTGAAAATATTTCTTTACCTTATTACACCACTGTAATGGTTTGGGATAGATGGTGTAACATCAACCACTGAGGCCATGAGAAAACAAGCATTCTAGGACCCATCAGCAGATACCTTATAGACAAGGATCCAAAAACCTGCAGATTAAGGCATTGATTATCATATGGCTTTGTTCATTTTTTTTTACCAGAATCTGTTTGCCTAGCTCATTAGGCAGACTGACAAGAGTATGTCACATCTGTTTGCCACACTTTGCTTTGGCTGCAAAATCAAATCTGGGTAAAATTCAGGGACCTAAATTGTCCAGATCCCAGGACTCAGAGATGCTTCATTCCCATACCTTTTGCAGTACTCTTGGGTAGCACACATGGGAATCAGCTGTAGGGAGCACTTGGAGGCAGGTCCTTCAATTCTCTCCCACGAGATATCACACTACATGAATTTAGTGTGGCCACTTTAGGCCTGATCCTGCATGATAATCCACACATGTGGACAGTTACACCCATATGGAGGCCTAAATGGAGTCGATGAGGTGCTCCAAAGCATAAGGATCAATCTGTACTGATCAGTTCACAGGGTTGGCACCTTTCAGAGAACAATGTAAGATCACTCTCTTTAGGCTTTCTACTGAAGACAGGCTTTTAGAAAGCACTGACTTTTAATCATCTGCCAGCTCTCTCTTCTTTTCAGACTAGCAATTTATATGCTATGTGGGGGTTGTTGGGGACACTGTTACTTGCTTCTAATCTAAATGTTGTGAAGTGCGCCCAGATCTTCTATTGATAGGTATCTTATACATTTATGTAAAAATAAAAACAATTAAACAGTGGTTATATTTCTTGAAAGAACAGTAACACTTAATAGGCCTTAAATGGATATCACCCTATCAGCCAGAAGGAAAACCATTTTTGTTTCCAAAACTGGTGGAGAAAGATTCTTATCAATACACAAGTGTTTGCTGACTGCACTGTGTCTGGCACATTCCAATGGTTAAAAGAGAGAAGGTTTTCAGTAGGGTCCAAGAGGTCAGTACTTGGCTCTGGCAGTCTGGCCTTGGCTACACTTGCGAGTTACAGTGCTGTAAAGCCACCCACAGCACTATAACTCACTCCCCGTCCACACTGGCAGGGCACTTACAGCGCTGTATCTCCCTGGGTACACCGCTGCAGGTACTCCACCTCCCCGAGAAGCATAAGAGATACAGCGGAGTGGCTACAACTCACGGGTGTGAGTGTAAACGCTTGCAGCGCTGTACTAATCACCTTGTCAAGTGGCCAATCCTCTCCGTTGTTGTGACCGGCTGCAGGAATGCGGAAGTGCCGGTTTCAAAGCTCGTACCACAGAGAAAAAGCAAACAGTTTGCTGTTTGCTTTGAGTGAGTGAATGAATGAGCAGGTGGCCGGGAGTTCGGAACTTGCAAAATAAAGTGCTGACACGCTCCAAAAAGCACTCTCCCCCCACCACTCCCTGTCACACTCCACCTCACCCCACCCCACCCCATTTTGAAAAGCACGTTGCAGCCACGTAAATGCTGGGTTAGCTGCCCATAATGCACCGCTCCCAACACATTGCAAATGTTGCAAGTGTGGCCACGCCACTGCTCTGGCAGCTGTCAGTGTGGACAGACTGCAGCACTTTCCCTACTCAGCTGTATGAAGACAGGTTTACCTCACAGCGCTGTACAGCTGCAAGTGTAGCCAAGGCCTGTGAGCATTGGTACTTTCAGTTCACTTCTAGTTTTCAAAAATGACTGAGGTTCAGGGCTCTTTCACGTTTATCAGCCAAAATATATCATTGAAGCTGCCAAGAAGGTCACTGCTACTTGCACTAGAGAATATGGTTCTAAATGAGATTTTTTCTCTTTTCCCGCAGAAGGGCAAAGGGTAAGGGAAAAGGGAGCTATTCTCTTATATTCCCTTACAGTGAATGGAATACATTACAGAGACTGTGGGTTTGAATCAACCCCAAGAGTACAGTATAGATGGTTATAAGATGGTATAAATGTCTTCTTCACTTTCTGTACAGAGACTAGTACAGTTATCTGTATGTGTACTATACCAGCAATGTGCTGTTATTTTTTTCAGGGTTAGTCTTTCAAAGTTACGTATGTGCATATAGTTGTACTTTCCTAACTTATGTGAGCAGACCCCTAAATTATACACATCCTTTGGGTATTTGTTCATATATTTGTCCATTACCTAATTAAATGGCTAATGAGAAAATCCAAGGTTATACTACAGCATAACCTAGATGACGAAGCAAAACAAAACAAAGCAATTCATAAAAATGAGCTAGAAAAGGTTGGATCTCAGTGCCTTGTGAGTGATACCCTTATGACATGGCCAAGTATTTTAATATCTTCAGATTGCTACTGAATTGCCTACTTTATTTAATGCAAGATACTGGAAATGGAAGTCACATGCTGCTGGGCCAATGGAGTTTTAAAAGAATCCAACCAAAACTCAAAATGGTAAGCCAAATAAGTGGTTATTGTGCTAGTTGATGCTGAGCACTACTGAAAGTCTGACCACTCCACTTAGGTGCCAAACTAATTGAGCCAGGAATTAGTAAAGAACCCATCAAATCAAAATAACCCCTAACCATGAGAGTACAAAATGGGGACTTTAACCCAGATTCCAATTGTATAGCTTGGACTCATTTCTGCTCAAGGAAATGTGTTTCTTTAAATGGTGTTAAACATAGTTTCAATTGACTTCAAGCTAAAATTGTTTAAATATTGTTTCAAACCTCGCTAAATAGTCTTTGAAAACAAATATAAATATAAATTTAGCTAATCACCATCTCCACATTATGCATTTATTCTGGTTACTCGTTGGTGGAAATCCATGGATCAAGGTCTATTATCCATTCCCTTTCCCCTAAACAAATTATTAAATAGCCAAAAAGCTGTTACAGTGTGAATATGAATTAAAATGTACAGCAGGTGTCATAACTACCACGCCACTTAATTCCTGCCTAAATTATTTGATCCCTAGTTGTTGAGACTGTCATAATGTCACTCAAGTTCAGGTGAAAATAGGAGGAAAGGAGAAAAAGTGGCTTTGATCACCCTGTTGTAAATTGCCTTGAGAAAAGCAAGCATTATATAACCAAACTTTGAACAATTGGCTGCTTTTCTAGTACCCTGAATACTTGAATCCATACCACTGCAGCTGTAACATTCATGTATAATGTTATTCACGTTCTTCAGTACAATTTGATACAAATCTATGTTGCTGAAAAGGAGTTTTAGTCCCTCAGAGTTGCTCAACATTACACTTATATCTAGTTTTCCACTTGGTATAGTGTTTAGTTTAGACTGATCAATTTGGCTGCAATCCTCCATGGATTGATATATTTTTCTTTTCACTTTCATTCTTTCTTATAGCATTTAAATAAGCTCCCTGTTTGCAAAGGAGATAAACTGTACCATAGCACTGAGTCTGCAATCATATGAAGTCGAGGCTTATCTAGGCAAAATGGAATGGAGTGCCACAGAATTTAAAATCAAATCATCTTGTTTTATTATAATGGATGCATAGGTTTAAATAAAAAGTTAAATACAAATTAAAGGTCATAGAGATCCATAACTGCTTCAGCAAGGTTAAGGTTACTATTTTCATTATTACTTATGTAGCAGTAAGTGTACATGGTCCTTTAAGGAACCTGACCCGAAGTATTTACAATCTAGGAGCCAGACCACTGAAATCAACAGGAGTTTTGCATGAATAAAGACTGTAAGGTAAAGCCCAAACTTAGGCAGATAGCATTAGTTCAGATTTTTTTGTGCCAAGACATTGCAGCAAGTATTTGCCAGCCCCAGGATTTGAAAATTGAGAGAGCGACCGCCAAATGCCATGAGATTGGCATAAAATAATGAGATTTTTAAAATGTTCTCACTCTGGGTTTTTTTCTTTGCCTTTTGTTTTTTGAGCATTTAGAGTGCACTTGGATCATGTTGTCAAGCCTCTCTCTGCAATAGGGTGACCAGATGTCCCGATTTTATAGGGACAGTCCCGATATTTCGGGCTTTGTCTTATATAGGCGCCTATTACCCCTCACCCTCATCCTGATTTTTCACACTTGCTATCTGGTCACCCTACTCTGCAACCACAAAGGCTAGAAACTTTGCTTCCATTTAAAGAAAGTGAGATTCTCATGTAAACACATGAATCTACAAGTTGGGGTCTTAAAGAAAAAACACCTAGTATTGCGTGACTCAAAATAAAATCAAAGTCAGAAACCTTCAGTATAGCAATATATATGACTTCACATTTGTCAAGTGCTTGACAAATATTAACTAATTAATTTTCACAACACTCTTCTAGGATTAGGAAGTAAGTATTAACATCTTTCTCCTTTTCTAGGGGGAACTGATACAATGGGTTATGTTTTTTATTTTATAAAATGCACTTACAACGCATCTTTAAGTGCAAATTTAAAATGGAAGCTACATTAAACAGACCTAATAAATCTCAGTTAAACAGCTCAAACAAATCCAGTTAATGCATTCAATAAAACTACACACACACACACACACATACACACACACACACACACACACCCTCCACGCTATCTAGTTGCACAAAATTTTGCCTGAAGATTAACAAAGTCTGAGCTTCAATCTCAGTCACATTACCTCCCCCGCATATATTTTTGGGGCACTGTAAAGGGGCCTTAAACTGGGTGTAAATGTCACTGTTGGTGTTAGTTATATTTATAGCCACTTTAAGGCCCTTTTATACTTCCAGAGTGGTGCAAAGGGGCCTTAATGTAAATGAGAATCAGACCCTCTGCCAGTGTGAGACCAGTGTGGGGAGTGAACTGCATAGTTATTGCCTCTTCACCAAGCCCTTTCATCAACCCCATGATATATAAATCTGGGGGCTTCCAGCTGATGTCTACTGTCAGGACTGACACAAAGGAGAAGAGGTTGTAGAGAATAGGAAGTGGATAATATCCCTTTAAATAGCTTAGGAGCTCTCAAGGGGTCCCACTGTGTTCCATGTTTTAGAAACCAGCCAAAGCAGCAGTCTGTCTATGTGACTAGGCCTTGCTCTGCATATTTAGTAATTATGGTTGTTTGGACCCCACTGTGCTCACGTGGTTTCTTCACATTATTATTATTGTGTAATGGGTAAAAAAAACAAAAACAAAAACAACAAAAAAAAAAGAGGTTTTTAAAGCCTGGTCTACACTAGACTTAAACAAAAAATTGTCCATTACTGCAAATGGGACAGCTCCACAAGTGGTAGCAATGTTGGAAACTTTAGCAGAGACCAAAGTCAGATAGTTACCAGAATTGTTACCACCATGTTATCTAAATCTGTGCTGAGCAAAATTAGAAAACCTGGTGGTAAAAACACCATCCATACTAACACTCTCACCATTGCCTACCATTCCTGCTTTAAAAACATTGGAGTAGCCACATAAGATCAGACCCATGGACCATCTAGTCCAGCATTTTGTCTGAGACAGTGGCCAGTCCGAGATGCTTCAGAGGAAGGTGTAAGAACCCCACAATAGGCAGATAATCTGCTCCCCATATAGGTCATCCTCATCCTGGTCTCTAATAGTTAGAGATTGTCTTAAACCCAGAAGCACAAGCTTTAATATCCCTCCCAACATTTTTATTGTCATCAACTATGATAAATCTGAATGTTCTTGACAGCCAGTCATATAGAATAAAAAGTCTAGTGAATACAAAGCTTAAGGTAGCAGGGCTTTCTAGGCCAAAGCCAACACCTTGAATTTAATCTAGGAATGAACTAGATGCATAGTGCAAAGCAGAGGTGTCCTATGCTCCCTGTCATGCCACTGAAGTAGAAAGGCAGCAATGACAGACCAGAACTTTGCAGTCCCCCATGCAAGAGAATCATTAGGGCAGAAGAACAATTGCCCAATATTGTTCTTCATTTGATCCATTCCCAGAAGGAAATAAGGGATTGCTGCTAATTCCTGATTATTGAAGATATAAGTGAGTTATGCAGGTAATGCAAAGAAAGTGTAAATAAGTCCCTTATACCCTTATGCCCTCTAGGGGAGTGTGGACGAACATTTGGGGGGCACGCAGCGGGGCTGGGACCAGCCCCAACAGGGGGCAGGATGGGAGTTCCACACTTCTGCCCTCAGACCAGCTCCACCTCCAACCCCGTTGAGCCCTCAATACTGCTCCACCTCCAGGCCCAGCTCTGCCCTCATGCCCTCTCCGCCCCCATATCAGCTCTGACCCCAGTCGCAGCTCCACTCTGCATTCTGGTCCAGCCCCAGTCCAGCTTTGCCCTCATTCACTCTCCGTCCCCAGACCAGCTCAGCCTTTAGCCCCAGCTCCTCCTCCATCCCGTTTCACTCCCAGCTCTGCCTTCAGCCCCAGCTCTGCTGCTGAAGAAGCTTTGGCTGTGCAGTAATGAAGGGGGGGCCCAGAGAGATTCCATTACTGGCGTGACTGGAAATGTTTGAGCACTACTGCTTTACAGATTAATTATTCTAAAACTTTTTTGCAAGAGTTTTAAAGATTTTTACTGGGACTATTTCTTTTAAGCCTCTTTCTACAACACTGGTTTCCTTAGTTACCAAGTACAGCCCTTGAAATGACAGAAAAAGTAGTATTTATAAATTTTTAAAATTGCTAAAAATATCTACAATAGTTTTTCTATAAATCAGGGTGATTCAGGTTTATAGTCTGATATCTCACGATTTACCAGAGCTAGAAACAAATGTTTTATATTATTCCACACCTCATCTGGAATGTGGCATCTGCTTCTAGCACTAAATGATTCATGTTATATCAGACTTTAAACTTCCACTGGTCATAGTCTGAAATGGATCAGTCATGGACTTCACTGTAACCTGACCAGAAATTGAACATTCAAGGAAACTAGTTTTGGGAGATTATTTATTAGTAATTATTATTATTATTTTATTAAATATGGTTGCTGTTAGAAAGCTACTGATAAGTTTGGACTGTAAGGTTGAGTCCCAACTGAGTAGACAGCTTGCAGGTGGGGAGGTAAAAAGTGGGACAAGTTATTTATTTCATGGTTCTGCAGCTCATTCTATGGCTACCAAAATTAAGAAATTTATTCTATGTGAACAATATAAATAAGTAAATACATATATGGCATACATGAGATCACCATCAGAACCATATGCTGCAATGCAATGTCATAGTCAAATTGGACATCTTTGGCTTTTCCAATTCAGGAAGACGAAAAACCTTTTAACTTTAAAACACTTCTTATGTAGCCGAGACTAAGGCTGGGTCTACACTACCCGCCTGAATCGGCGGGTAGAAATCGACCTCTCGGGGATCGATTTATCGCAACCCGTTGGGACGCGACAATCGATCCCCGAATTGACGCTCTTACTCCACCAGCAGAGGTGGGAGTAAGCGCCGTCGACGGGAAGCCGCAGAGGTTGATTTTGCCGCCGTCCCGACAGTGGGGTAAGTCGGCTGCGATACGTCGAATTCAGCTACGCTCTTCGCGTAGCTGAATTTGCGTATCTTAAATCGATCCCCCCCTGTAGTGTAGATGTAGCGTAAGAATAGTAGTAGAAATATTTCGGAAAACCAGGATGTCATTTATCTTGATTCCATACCTAGTGAATTGCTCTGAAAGTTGCAAGTGTAAAATGAGGCTTTTTATGTATTTTTTCATATATTCCAATACTAGACGGGACCATTGTGATCAGCCAATGTGATCTCTTGTATAACACAGGCCATAGAACTTCCCCAAAATATTTTCTAGAGCATATCTTTTCGATAAAACATCCAATCTTTATTTAAAAATTGTCAGTGATGGAGAATCCACCATGACCCTTACTAAGCTGTTCCAATGGTTAATTACCCTCATTGTTAGAAAATGTATGCCTGATTTCCAATCTGAATTTGTCTAGCTTCAACTTCCAGCACCTGGATGGTGTTGTACCTTTCTCTGTTAGATGAAAGAGGCCATTATAAAATATTTGTTCCCCATGTCAGTACTTATGGACTAACCAAGTCACCCTTTAACCTTCTCTTTGTTAAGCTAAATAGATTGAGCTCCTTGAGTGTATCACTATAAGCATAGGTGCCAACTCTGTAGGTGCTTTGGGGCTGGAGCACCTACGGGGGAAAAAAATAGTGGGTGCTCAGCACCCACCAGCCACCCGCTGATCACCTGTTCGGTGGGCCCAGCTGATCAGCTGTTTGGCAGTGGGCAGGAGGCACTGGGGGGAGGAGGTGGAGCAAGGGCAGAAAGAGGCTGAGCGAGGGTGAGGTGCACTCATGGAAGGGGTGGAGTGGGGCAGGAAGAGGTGGAGTGAGGGCGGAGTCTCGGGGGAGGGGGCAGGGCCTCAGGGCTGAGCGAGGGTGGAGCACCCACATGGAAAAACGAAAGTCAGCACCTGTGATTATAAGGCATGTTTTCTAATCTTTTAATCATTCTTGTGGCTCTTCTCTGAACACTCTCCAATTTATCAATATCCTGCTTGAATTGTGGGCACCAGAACTGGATACAGTATTCCAGCAGCAGTTGTACCAGTGCCATATCATTTCTACTCCTACTTGAGATTCCTCCATTTATTCATCTAAATATCACATTAGCCCTTTTAGCCTCAGCATTGCACTGGGAGCTCATGTTCAGCTTATTATCCCCCACAACCCCCAAAACTTTTTCAGAGTCACTGTTCCCAGGATAGAGTCCCCTATTGTGTAAGTATGGCCTACATTCTGTGTTCCTAAACGTATACATTTAGCCATATTAAAATGTGTATTGTTTGCTTGTGCCCAGCTTACCAAGCAATCCCAATTGGTCTGTATCAGTGTTCTGGTCTCTTCGTTATTTTTAGGTCACCTTCCAACTTTATCGGCAATTATTTTATGTTTTCTTCCAGGTCATGAATAGAAATGTTAAAAAGAGTAGGGCCAAGAACTGATCCCTGTGGGACCTCACTGGAAATACACCCATTCAATGATCATTCCCCATTTACAATTACATTACCAGTTAGCCAGCTTTTAATGCATTTAATGTGCCATGCTAATTTTATATCTTTGCAATTTTTTAATCAAAATGACATGCCGTACCAAGTAAAATGCCTTGTAGAAGTCTAAGTATATTACATTAACACTATTATCTTTATCAACCAAACTTGTAATTTCATCATAAAAAGATATCAAGTTAGACAGGTTCTATTTTCCATACACCCATGTTGATTGACATTAATTATGTTGCCCACTTTTAATTCTTTATTAATCAAGTTCCATATTAGCTATGCCATTATCTTGCCCAGGATTGATGTCATACTGACAGATCTATAATTACCCTGGTCGGCCAGTCTACCCTTTTTAAATATTGACACATTAGATTTCTTCCAGACTTCAAGACTTATTGAATGTCAATATTAATGATCCAGTGTGCCCTCAGCTGTTTTAAAACTCTTGGATACAAGTTATCCAGGCCTGCTGATTTAAAAATGTCTAAATTTAGTAGCTGCTGTTTAATATCCTCCTGAGATATTAGTGCTATCATAATATAGCTACATCATCTATATTGTTCCAAATACAGAAAAGAAATGTTTATTGAACACTTTTTTGCATTATTGATAAGTCTTCCATTTCCATCTAGTAATGGACTAATACCATTGTTAGGATTCTTTTTGTTCCTGCTATATTTAAAAAAACCTCCTCCTTGTTGTCCTTAACTGTGCTGGCCATAGATTACTTCTTGTGTTGCTTTGCTTCCCTTATCAATTTTCTATAATTCCTATCTTCTGATGTATATTCATCATTTATATACTATCAACTTCCTCTTTCTTTCATTTGTTATGCATATAATTTGTATACCTGCCTGCTTCCTCCCTATATCAGGTTGGTTTTTTTAACCAATATTGCCTTCTTCCTCAACTGTGGGATTGAAGCTTTTGGGGCATCTAGTAAAGTGTTCTTAAATAATTTGATTATTGTTCACATTTTAATGATTAGATACCTTTTCCTAGATGATTTGGCTCATAATTGTTTTCAATTTTGTGAAACTGGCCCTTTTAAAGCACCAGTATGTAGTTCGCTGGTCTGGACTTTATTCTGTTTGCACTTTATAAATGGAATTGTGTCATGATCATTTTAATTTTTAGTTCTGTGATCAGTTCCTCTATATCTGCCAAGATGAGGTCTAATACAGTTTCCCCCATGTTGGAGGCAACATTTTGTGTTAGGAATTTGTCATCTCTAATAAATAGAAATTCAAAGGATGTTTTAGTATTGGCAGCAGTTCTCTCAAATTGAAGTCCCCCCATGATCACACAGCTTTTTTCCTAGACATTATAGATAGGTACGTAAGGAGGCGGTCATCCTGTTCTCCAGTGTGATTTGATGATCTGTAGCAGACATCAGCTAATACCCCATCATGTGCTTTATTTATTAGAAGATTGATCCATAATTTGAAAGAAAGTGATCTTGAATGTTTATCAGAGACTCAGAAACAGGTAATGCCATTTTTGACATTGAATGCCACTCCCCCTCTCCTTTTGCCCACTTGATCCATCCTAAATAGGTTATAAGATTCCTATAATGGGAATCATCCCACCAGATCTCAGTAATACCAAGTAGATCAAATTCATACTCATAAATGAGCAATTCCAATTGCTCCTGGTTGTTACCCAGATTTCTAGCATTGGTGTATAGGCCATAAAAGAATTTCTTCTCTTCATGTTCTTTGATTCCTTGATTAATTTTGTTCTCAAGCTCTCAATTGTATGCTGAATTCTCCTATCATCCCTCTTTTTACCTTCTGCTTTTGTTATTAATTTAAATGTTGTCTTAACTACTTTAGCCAGCCTATCCCCAAGAAGATTGGTCCCCCTTCTACTGAGATGGAGGCAGTACAAGTTATACCTCTCCTGCTCCCTCTATAAAATGGACCAATGTTCCACAAAACCAAAACTTTCCACCCTACACCACTTACTTAACCAGCAGTTCAATTCCAAAATCTTCTGCCTTCTGTCTTCCTTCATTTGTGGGACTGGAAGGATCTCAGGAGATCACTTGTACATCCGTCTTCTTCAGCATGCTTCTAAGTTTGCTGAAGTCATCTATTATCTGTGATATATTCTGTGACACAGTGTCATTAGTGCCAATATGAACCATCACCAACGGATCCTTTCCCATTTATTCCAAAAGCCTACCCAATCTGAGAGTGATGTCTCATGTCTTGGCTCTGGCAAGGCGGCACAATGTCCTTGTAGAATGTTCTTTCAATTCTTCTGAGTATTAACTCCCCAACAAAGGATTGTCTGTCTTCCCTGGATGGTTGGAGAACTCTTTGTGGGCAAGCTTGATTTTCCTAAAGTTTGGCCAATCTGCCATCCACAGGTGTGTCCCATACATCTCTCTGTTCCCTTGGATCAGCTGGATCTGAAGAGATATCTTCACAGTTTCCATGTTGAGGATCTGGTCTTGACTGGAAACGTCTAGCTGTGAGGAATCCCTCCAGGTCCTCTTCCTTCTAGTGGCTAATGCCTACCCATCCTCATCTATCTCCAGACATGTAGAATGCTGCCATGACCTATTGTCTCTAGTGGTTACAAACTGCCATACCTACTCTCTGTCTCCTTAGTGTCCAGCTTCTTTCTTCCTTGAACCTTTTGTACCTTATCGTCCAAGCCAACTTGCCTCCTAAATAGATCTGCCTAGACTGCAAGTATCACAGGTGACTTTGGTGGGTAACTTGTAATTGCATAGGGCTCTATAGGACTTGCATGCTGATCAAAGGGATGACATAGCTGTTGCTGAAATCATGAAATGTTACAACAGAAGCAGAGACCCCTGGACTCTGGTCTACACTGGTAGAATTTCAGTTCACTTTTTAATCATAATCATTATTTTCATGGCAGCATAACTTGCAGGGAAGATATTTTGTTTTGACATTGTAATAGCATCCCCATAGACTTGCACTGAAATAATTTTTCCATAGTTGATGTTTGTCCATATCTCTTCAATGAGAAGATGTAAATGAAAAATAAACTTTCTGACCAGTAACTAGTGCACATGTTCAGCAGCTGCCTTTGAAAGTCAAGTGTTTTAACCAGTAATGAAAACAAAATATAAAAAGTGAGTAGTTCCCATTAAAGACTGCCTTTAAAGTTTAATTATTTTAAATTTTAATTTGTGACATCTTGTTAGAAAAGCAATTGAAACCATGGGGATTGTTTTTATTTTTCCTCTCTAACAACAAGAAAATGACTAGACAGATGTTTTATTGCAGATTTGTTTCAGACTAACGTAATTTAAAAATATCCAAAATATAATCCCTGCAGAACATAGCTGTTCAGAATTACAATACTGAGAGAATTTTAACTAAATGATAACAAGGCAAAGAGTGTCCCTTTAATACAATTACAATAATATTAACAAGAAATGTGAAATGCATGAAATGATGACAGACATCAAAAGATGGTTGTATTATAAGATAATATATATTGTGGATGTCTTGAATAAGTTATTTCCCTCTATATTGATTATTCAACTCCTTAAATAAATATGTTTTCCAGGAATATAATGCACTGGTTAAAAGAACAGAAAAATACTTGTTTAAGATTTATTTTGTACTATAAGGTTGTGTGTTTCAAATCTTGGTAAACTGTACTAGTACAAATCACAATGTACCAGTGCTAGCCTGGCTTTGCTCTAGTGTAGGTGTATCAGTGCAGCTACTCCAGTGTTTCAAACCCAATACAGACAAGCCCTTAGTTCATTCTTTGGCAAATTATGGCATCAACTTTTGAAAGGTCTTAATATTTTAGTTTTCATAGTCTAATGCAGAGGTGGCCAACCTGAGCCTGAGAAGGAGCCAGAATTTACCAATGTACATTGCCAAAGAGCCACAGTAATACGTCAGCAGCTCTCCCCCCACCCCGCCATCAGTTCCACACACACCCCCTCCCAGGACCTTCCGATCAGTTGTTTCGTGGCATGCAGGAGGCTCTGGGGGGGAAAGGGGAAGGAGCGAGGGCATGGCAGGCTCAGGGAAGGGGGTGGGAAGGGATGGAGTGGGGGCAGGGCCTGTGGCAGAGCCACAGGTTGAGCAGTGAGCACCCCCCCGGCACATTGGAAAGTTGGCACCTGTAGCTCCAGCCCCGGAGTCGGTGCCTATACAAGGAGCCGCATATTAACTTCTGAAGAGCCGCATGTGGCTCCGGAGCCACAGGTTGGCCACCCCGGTCTAATGGAACAAGCAGTGACAGATATGGTATGTGATATGCTTCTTTACCTGAATTTGCCATTGGAAAATCTGAGTGAATAAACCTACAACAGATTCAGCAACTTGTCAGACAAGTGCACAGTCTATTAGTTTCGGGAAGCAAGAGTGCCACTTGTAGTATTTGCCCCACTGTTTAAAGCTGTAGGAACCTTGTAGCTCAGGATGCAATGGAAGCTTCACTTGTAAGCCATGTTGCTGCTGAATGGTGAATGTTGTGGACACTAGTGCTGGTTAGAAATTTCCAAAACATTGAGGGGAAAAAAAGAGCGAGAAATCCCATTTTTGACCAGCTTTAGTAGACACGTTTTGTGGTCAGCTAAAGCTATTCATTTCACGTTTATATGGATTAAAAAACACACCTCTGTAGGGCTGTGCAATAAGATTGCCCGATTCATCTGCCTGTTCTAAATGTTTTAAAGATTGGACATTACTGATAATCTTTCAATAGCAAATGACTGCGTCCAAAGTGTCCATGAGTCACTGTGGAGATGTCCAGCTAGACGTTTGGAGTGTTGATGTAATTCTGCATTATTATTTTCACTACGGTGGACTGAGGTACCCCAGTCATGGACATGGCCTGTGCGAGGCGCTGTACAATTAGAATAAATAGATGGTCCCAGATCCAAGAAGCTGTACTCTCTAAGTACCATTTACTGAACTTTTTTTGCATAGTTTTTGCCTAGCATTAGTACTGTATTAATATAACAAATTGAAATACCAGCCTGACTGACTAGCTATATTGAATTTGATACTGAAATTTGCATTTGTTTAACAAGAAATCAACTTACAATAAAGTACCCTTGTAGCCCCTTATGGTGCAAAGTTGGTCACTGCTCCTCACAACTGTCTCGCCTTCAGAAAGTCTCTTTGTGGACCCATATGCATCAGGAAGGATTATCATTATAGCAAATAATCAAACATATATATACCCTCTTCGTAGGTCTATATGAATCAAAATAGGTCTCAGACACCCTTCATATGCACAACTGCCCAAATCCTTGTGGGGCCAGTATGACGCTACTGCATTTATTTGGGATTAGATATTTGTTATTTACTACTGTGTCTATTTGGAAATTTGTGAAACCAAGCTGTATATCTTTCTTAAATTTCAGGAACCAGATCCTCAGCTGGTGTAAGTCAATTAGTTCCATTAACTGTCTCCAAGAATGGACCATTTGCTATACTATGAAGCGTATTAAAGGAACTGGACAATTTGGAGATGTAGAACTGTTTTACTTTTCTTTATCTGAGATTTTAAATGTGATCTAGAAAATTCCCATTTCCTCACATTTTGATTTGTGGCTTTGTCTATGCACTTATTCAGTACAAAAATCATGGACCCTTCCCATTCAAATTTCAGGCCAGGCAGGGCCGGCTCTGGCTTTTTGGCCACCCCAAGCAAAAACAAAAAACAAAAAACCTGCAGCGCAGCTGGAGTGCGGGTGCAGGGGGACCGGCTGCGGGGAGGGGAGCGGGCGGGAGAGAGAGAGAAGGGGGCGGCCAGGGCTACAGCAGGGGCGCTGCCACGCGGCCCCTCCCACTGCGCCGCCTCTTGCTGCCTGCCGCGAGGGCTCTGCTCCGGTCGGCAGGGAGGGAAGGAAGAGGACTGCTCTGCAGGGCGCTCTGGTTCTCCTACAGGGCGGCCAGAGCGGAACAACAACAACCAAAAAAAGCAGCCGTGCCGCCCTAGGATTGGGCAGAATGCCGCCTCGAACAATCTGCCGCCCCAAGCACCAGCTTACTCAGCTGGTGCCTGGAGCCAGCCCTGTGGCCAGGACACAAGAACATTAGACTTGCCATACTGAGTCAGACCAGTGGCTAGTGCCAGATGCTTCAGAGGGAATAAACAGAAAAGGGTATCACTGGCTTCCAGTTCTAGCTTCTGGAAGTTGGAGGTTTAGGGACACCTGGAGCAAAGGTAGCATTCCTGACCAACTTAGCTAATAGCCATTGACAAACATATCCTCCATGAACTTTTCTAATCCTTTTTTGAACTCAGTTACACTTTTGGCCTTCACAACATCCCATGGCAATGAGTTCCACAAATTGGCTGTGCATTGTGTGAAGGAGAACTTCCTTATATTTGTTTTATACCTGCTGCCTATTAATTTCATTGGTGACCCCTGGTTCTTTGTGCTATGTGAAGGGATAAATAACAATTCCCTATTTACTTTCTCCACACCTCTGTATATACCCCTTTAGTCATCTTTTATAAACTGAACAGTCCAGTCTTTTTAATCTCTCCGGATATGGAAGTTCTTCCATATCCTTAATCATTTTTGTTGCCCTTATTTGTACTTTTTCCAATTCTAATATATTTTTTAAGATGGGGTGACCAGAATTGCATGGAGTATTCAAGGTACGGGCGTACCATAGATTTCTATAGTGGCATTGTGATATTTTCTGTCTTATTATCCATTACTTTCTTAATGGTTCCTAACATTCTGCTAGCTCAGGGGTCGGCAACCTACGGCACGCATGCCAAACACGGCACGTGAGCCGATTCTGAATGGCACGCTGCCTGCCGGTGAGAGGAGGAGGGGCGGAGGGGCCGGAAAGCGCCACACTGGGGGAAGAAGCGGGGGAGGAGGGAAGCTTGGCTGCGGCAGGACCAAGCTTCTGCCTCCTGTCCCGGCAGGGGAGAGCGGTGGGGGGGGTCCCGGTCCCCCGGCCTCCCGCCCCACTCAGCCCCCACCGCTCTCCCCTGTGGGGACAGGAAGCAGAAGCTTGGTCCTGCGGCAGCCAAGTTTCCCTCCTCCCCCGCTTTTTCCCACAGCTTGGTGCATTCCGGCCCCTCTGCCCCTCCTCCTCCCTCTCCCTGCCGGGATGGCCCTTGCGAGGGGGAGGGGGAAGAGCGGCAGCATGCACACAGCTCCGTAGAGGAGGCGGAGAGAGGTAGGGACAGGCCTCGGGGAAGGGGGTGGAACAGGGTGGAACAACACCCCCACAAGCCGAGCACCCCAGCCTTCTGCCCTGACCTCCCCGCAACACCCACCCAGCCTTCTGCCCTGCACCCCCATACCCCCAGCCTTCTACCCTGCACCCCCCAACCCCCAGCCCTCTCCCCTGACCTCGAGTCACCCCCAACACCCAGCCTTCTGCCCTACACCTCCACACATCCCCCAGCGCTTTGCCCTGACCTCGAGTCCCCCCAACACCCAGCCTTCTGCCCAGCACCCCCACACCCCCGGCACACGAAACCTTAAATTAAAGAGAATAAATGAAGACTCGGCACACCGCTTCTGAAAGGTTGCCTACCCATGCTATCTTAATTTGACTGCCATTGCACACTGAGCATATTTTTTCAGAGAACTATCCACAATGACTCCAATAATTCTTTCTTGAGTGGTAACAGCTAATTAAGACCCCATCATTTTGTATGTATAATTGAGACTATATTTTCCACTGTGCATTACTTTGCATTTATCAACATTAAATTTCATCTGCCATTTTGTCACTCAGTTTAGTGATATCCCTTTGTAACTCTTTGCAGTCAGCTGTGGACTTAATTATCTTGAGTAATTTTGTATTGTCTCCAAATTTAGCCTCCTCACTGTTCACTCCATTTTTCCAGATCATTTATGAATATGCTGAACAGCACAGGCTCCAGTACAGATTCTTGGGAGACCCCACTATTTTCCTCTCTCTATTGTGAAAACGGACCATTTATTCTTACCTTTTGTTTCCTATCTCTTAACCCGTTTTCACCAACCCATGAGAGCAAATTCCCTCTTATCCTGTGACTGCTTAGTTTGTTTAGGAGTCTTTGGTGAGAGACCTCATCAAAGGCTTTCTGAAAGTCCAAGTACACTATATCCAGTAGATCATCTTTCTCCATATGTTTGTTGACTCCCTGAAGCAATTCTAACAAATAGGTGAGGCATGATTTCCTTTTCCAAGAGCTATGTTGACTCTTCCTCAACATAGCATATTCATCTATATGTCTGATAATTCTGTTCTTTAGTATATGTGACGGGTTGGATCACAGAAACCCCCTTGGGAGCTGCCACCCGATGTGCAAAGACTACCCCTGCTCCTGTTTTCCCTGCCAGCTCAGGACTCCAGCACCCTGTCTTGCTGAGCCAGACACAGATCCAGGGTCTGAATCACTTGTCCCAAAGCTGCAAGTTTACCTGAAAACAGCTCGCAGTAGTGTGCTTGTCTTTAGCCCTCAGATGCCCAACTCCCAATGGGGTCTAAACCCAGATAAATCCGTTTTACCCTGCATAAAGCTTATGCAGGGCAAACTCATAAATTGTTCGCCCTCTATAACACTGATAGAGAGATATGCACAGTTGTTTGCTCCCCCAGGTATTAATACATACTCTGAGTGAATTACTAAATAGAAAGTGATTTTATTAAATACAGACAGTAGGATTTAAGTGGTTCAAAATAGTAACAGACAGAACAAAGTAAGTCACCAAGCAAAATAAAATAAAATGCGCAAATCTATGCCTAATCAAACTAAATACAGATAATCTCACCCTCAGAGATGTTTCAGTAAGTTTTTCTCAGACTGGACATCTTCCAGGCCTGGGCACAATTCTTTCCCCTGGTACAGCTCTTGTTGCAGCTCAGGTGGTAGCTAGGGGATTCTTCATGATGGCTTCTCTTCCTCTCTGTTCTCTTCCCCCCTTTATATATCTTTTGCATAAGGCGGGAACTCTTTGTCTCTCTGGGTTTCCACCCCCCTCACTGGAAAAGCACCAGGTTAAAGATGGATTCCAGTTCAGGTGACATGATCACATGTCACTGCAAGACTTCATTACTCACTTGCCAGCACACACATATACAGGAAGACTCACAGGTAAATACAGCCATCTGCAGACAATGGGAGTCATCAAGATTCCAAACCATCATTAATGGTCCACACTTTACACAATTACAATAGGCCCTCAGAGTTACATTTTATATTTCTAGTTTTAGATACAAGAGTGGTACATTTATACAAATCAGATGATCACACTCAGTAGATTATAAGCTTTGTAATGATACCTTACAAGAGACCTTTTGCATGAGGCATATCCCAGTTACTTACATTCACTTATTACCGTATTTTCTCTAAAACTATCTCAGTTACATTATATTGACTTATTATCAAGTTTTTATAAAACCATATAGACTGCACAACGTCACAGTATAGTTTCAAAGAATTTGCCTGGTACTAAAGTTAGATTTACCTGTAATTGCCAGGATCGCCTCTGGAGCCTTTTTTTAAAAATCGGTTTTACATTAGATTTCTTCTAGTCATCTGGTACAGCAACTGATTTAAGCTATTAATTAAATTCCACAGTTATTAGTTCTGCAATTTCATATGTGAGTTCCCTTGGAACTCTTGGGTGAATACCATCTGGTCCTGGTGACTTATTACTGTTTAATTCATCAATTTGTTCCAAAATCTTCTCTACAGACATCTCAATCTGGGACAGTTCCTGAGCTGTGTTACATTAAAATCTCTTAAGTGTGGGGATCTCTCTCACATCCTCTGCAGTGAAGACTGATAAAAAGATTTCATTTAGCTTCTCTGCAACAGCCCTGTCTTCCTTGAGTGTTCCTTTAGCACATGGATCGTTTAGTGGCCTCATTGACTGTTTGGAAGGCTTCCTGCTTCTGATGTACTTAAAAAAGCGTTGCTGTTAGTTTTTGTGTCTTTAGGTAGTTGCTCTTGAAATTCTTTCTTGGCCTGCCGTATTATACTTGTACTCTTGACTTGCCAGAGTTTATGCTCCTTTCTATTTGCCTCACTAGGATTTGACTTACAATTTCTAAAGGATGCCTTTTTGCCTCTAACCACCTCTTTTACTCTTCTGGTTAGCCATTGTGGCATTTTTTGTTCTCTTTTTTTTTTTTAATTATTTCGGGGTATACATTTAGTCTCAGCCTTTATTATGGTGTCTTTAAGTAGTCACCATGCAGTTTTCAGGCATTTCACCCTTCTGATTGTTTCTTTTAATTTCTGTTTATCTAACTTCCTCATTTTTATTTAGTTCCCCTTTTCAAAATGCTACCATAGTAGGGGGGTTTCAGCATTCCCCACCCCTACAGGGATGTTACATTTAATTATATTATGGTCACTGAGTGGTTCAGGAATATTCACCTCTTGAACCAGATCCTGTGCCCCACTTAAGACTAAATCTAGAATTCCCTCTTTCCTTATGGGTTCCAAACAGGGCCGGCTCCAGGCACCAGCCCTCCAAGCATGTGCTTGGGGCGGCACCTGGAGGGGGGCAGCGCTCACCCGGGGAGAGCAGGGCCGCGGCCAGGCTCTCTGCCCTCCTCCCGGTGCTCTGGCCGGTCGAGGAAAGCGGGGCCCCGGCCGGGCTCGCCACCCTCCCCCCGGCGCTCCAGCCGGCCGGGAAGAGCGGGGCCGCCCTCCCCCGGCACTCCGGCCAGCCAGGGAGAGTGGGGCCGCGGCCAAGCTCTCCGCTCTCCTCCCGGCGCTCCAGCCGGTCAGGGAGAGCAGGGCCCCGGCCGGGCTTTCCGCCCTCTTCCCAGTGCTCCGGCCAGTCGGGGAGAGCGGGGCCCCGGCCGGGCCCGCTGCCCTCCCCCGGGCGCTCTGGACGGCCGGGGAGAGCGGGGCTGCGGCTGGGTTCGGTGCCCTCCCCTGCTGCGCTCCCCACCGGGGGGCAGCAGGAGGCTTTTTTTGCCTGGGGCGGCAAAAAAGCCAGAGCCAGCCCTGGTTCCAAATAAGCTGCTCCCAGCTGTAGTCATTCATGGTGTCTAGAAATTTTATTTCTACATTCCTTCCTGAGGTGACATATACCCAGTAAATATGAGGATAGTTGAAATCTTCCAATATTATTGGATTTTCTGCTTTTGTAGTCACTCTAATCTCTCTGAGCATTTCATAACCACAATCACCATCCTGGTCAGGTGATTGGTAGTATATTCCTATTGCTATACTCTTATTATTCAAGCATGAAATTTCTATCCATACAGATTGGTACAGTTTGATTCATTTAGGATTTTTACTTTGACCCTATGCTCATAGTGCCACTCCCCCACCAGCGTAAACTTACTCTGTCATTCCTATATATTTGTACCCTGATATTACTGTATACCGTTGATTATCCTCATTCACCAAGTTTCCATGATGCCTATTATATCAATATCCTCATTTAATTCCAGGCACTCTAGTTCACCTATTTTAGGATTTATACTTTTAGCATTTGCATATAAGCCCGTGTACATTTTGTCAATATTCAGTTGCTTGCCTTCATGTGTTATATTTAAATGGCACTCTTGTCCATGACTGTTCCTCACTAGCTCCTGCCTGTACTTTACCAACTTCTTTCCTATCCTTTTTACTAGGATATTGAGTTCCCCTTTTAATAAACTCATCCCCAAGGAATTTCTCTACCCAAACCACCTGCTCCTCTGCATCTGTAGGCTTTTCCCCAGCATACTGTTTGTATTAGACCATGATGTCCCACAATTTCCCCCAGTGTCTTTAAATGGATGTCAAACAAGATGAGTGATTGTGTAGAGCCTTGAGGGTATAGAACATGGAATAGAAACAACATTGGTTCCACTGACGGATGACCTCCTCTTGTGCACTGACAGATTATTAGACTTTTCTGAAGCATTCAGTACTAATCAATACAGTATACTATTATCTTGCCTTGAAAGAGCAGCAGAAGTTAATGGTTAAGCACTGAGCTGGAAGAGATCCTCCCCTGTGGCTTGCAATCACAGAGTGTTGGTGGTCAGCTTCTCCTTTGCTACCAGGCCTATGAGGATCATCAAGACTCTATACCACCACTCATCCTGCTCGACATCCATTTAAAGACGTTAGAGGAAATCACGAGACATCATGCTCTCAAATACCAACAGTAGGCGTTCTTGCTCACTCACTTCCAGGGCTAGTAGCATTGTTATCCAACAATCTCTGTTTCTGACCAAGGTCAGAACATGGGTGAAAGGCAGATGACTGCAACCAAGCCCAACCAAGACAGAAGCAATGCTAATGGGAACACAAAACATCCGAAAGAGTAGCTGCCACCACCATAGCATCTACCGTTATTAAGGGAGTCTGTTTTCAACATAAGCAAGTCAATCTGTGTTCTTATTCCTCATGGTTTCTGGTCATGCACACAGAAACAGATACCCTCCTTCATCCATGACTGGCAGAAAGTCTGAGCTCTGTACTCTTGGAAAATGATCTGGGCACAGTGATCTATACCTTTATGATTTTCAAGCTGAGTTACTGCTATTCATTGTACCTGGCAACGAGTGTGCTGACCTTAAAAAGACAACCACTTGTCCAAAATGGAGAAGCTGTTTCTTGAGAAACACTAGGTGCACATCACACTTGGGCTTCTATATTGGCTCCCCATAGAACACCAGGTTAATTTCAAGATAGATTGCCTCATCTTTAAGACCATCCATGCATGTTATTGGGCAAGTTACCTAAAACAGCACCTCACTCTAGAGAAGCAAAAGCTTCCTCAGCAGTTATGTACCACAGGAACAATGAGACTGTCAGACTCAAGGATCAAACCCATGCAAATGGGGGAAAGGGCTTTTTCTGCAACTGGCCTAAGAAGATGGGACTCCCTTCCAGAGGCAGGTAAGAACACACACAGATCTCACTGCCTTCAGAACTAAATGCAAGATGTCCCAAAAAGCAGCAACAGCAGCTGCTACTACTACTACGGAAAAGAAGATAGAAGGGAGAAGAGGAGAACTCTTTCTCACACATATATTAAGAAAAAAAAAAAGGTGTGTGTGGGGTGGGGGGGGAGTGTTCCAACCACCATCTAAGGAGGAGGGGGAAATATAGTGCATGTGTTGGACCTGAGTGCACTATAGTACATTAGTTCAAACTGTGGGAGGCACTCCGATACTGTGGTGAAAAACACCTGATAAGAACCAAGATGGATAGATCAGTACCTAGTTTGCTTTAGATAAGGGGACTAAGTGCAACAAAGTTATAGAGCACTGATTTCCCATGTTTCTTTTAAGAACATATTGTCTTTTATAACAGTATTGGAGTATAGTCTTATGGCTAGAACTAGAGATGGGAGTCATTCTTGGGTTTTATTCCAGGCTCAGTCATTAATTAGATGTTGCAAATGAAGGCAAGTCACTTATCTTCCCTGTCTTTAGTTCTTTCATCTATAACAGACATATTAATCCTTCAGAGAGTGTTATGAGATTAATTAATACTAGTCAAGCATTTTGAGATTTCTAGATATATCAGGTGATACATTATTATCAAATGCTGATGGTTACTGTCTTTCAGAAAAGTATTTTTTAAATGTGAATTCTGGAAAAATGAAAATGTATATAGAAAGGTGGATTTTTATCAAAACAGCGATCCATGATTTTATTCACACTGGTTCCTGGGCATGAGAGCTGCACCAGACTCCTCTGATGGTCAAGAGAGTCTATGATGCGGAAACTTGTGCCACCTAGTGCCACTGCTTCACCACCATAAATCATTTATTGTTGTTGGATGAATTCTGTCTGTGTCACAAGATCAAAGCCACTGCTAACAACAAGCCTTCCAGGATTTGACCAGATGCCTTGCCAAGAGGAAATAGAAAATGCCAACAGAATTTTGTAAGTATTGGGATCTTATTATTTGATTACCTTTATATGTATTAATAATAAAATCACCATTTAAAAATATGAACATCCCCATTGACACTCCTCATTACATTTAAAAATTATTGGAAGTAACCACACCGGGGTAGTAGTTTTTAGACTGCAAGATCTTAATATTTAGTCATTGTGACAGGGTTCACTCATCACAGGTGGTGCCTCCTCCTGATTGCTCTGGGGATTAGCTCTGCCAGTTGCACCCTCCTCTGGCAGTGTCCCTCCCGTGGTCCTCTTGCTCTGCAGACCCCTTTCACTCCAGGAACCACAGCCTCCTCTTCATGACTCAGCCCTCCGGCCAGGTCACTACGTGGTTTCCCCTTCCAGGAGTTACCTAAAGTCCTTCCACATAAACAGTCTCAGGCAGTCTTATCCAGCACTGTCCCGATGCCGCCACTACCCCGGTGGCCAGAACCTGGGCCCACCCCTACGCCGGGTTCCGGTCTAGGGATCCTGTACCTGGCAACTATGGTTGCTTTCCCTCAACCCTTGTTGCTCCTTCCCTGGACTCCTTCCTATAGCTTCTGGTTCCCCCTGCCCCCACTCCGCTTCCCTGGGTGTACCAGCTCAAACTCCCTCCTCGCAAGAAGTAACTGTAAGCTGCTCTCTATAGTCCAACACACCTCTCTTCTTCCAGGGAGTGACTGCAGACTACTTCCCTGCAGCCCCTTTCTGTTGCTAGTTTCCTGGATTTATAAACCTGGCTCAGATCCTCTCCCTCCTGGACTTCATCAACAAATTAGGCCTTAGCACTCCCTGGCTTTCCTACAGGTGCAGCCGATAGTTCAATTGGCCTAATTTACCCCTTCAAGCCTTGTGTGGGGTGGACAGCATGTAAATAGCAACTGTGATTGAATCTTATTTTATTTTAATGAAGTGATGCTCTAGAGTTGTAGTACAGTGTAGCTCAAAGAAAGAAATCTGAGATGTGACTGAGACACTGTACTAAGCAGAGAATAAAAATTAAATATATACATAATGGAAAAAAACATTTTCCTTTAGCAGATGACACTTAATTAGCCTGATATTGAGAAGGGGAAAAAGAGGGAAAAAATACAGATCTTCCTGGAAAAGTGCAATAATCATAAATTTGTGCAAGAAGGAAGACTTATCTTGCAGTAAAGCTGTCTAGATTAGTTACATATAGACAAGACCTAGCTATAAGACAAAACGTTTTAATATGAATAGTAAGTAGTTGCAGGAGGTCTCATGCTGTATCTGAACGTATGAGTTTAATATAGAAAATGGGCAGGGCGTGGGAGAAACAAACAGACACAATGGAGGATTGTTTCCTAAGGTTAAACTAGTAATTGTATTTAAACAAATGACTAGCTGTTTTAGTTTCCCTTCAGTAATGGTTAAACATATAATAATAAAAAAAGAATTATGATTGACATTGCAGTGGGACTGGGATTAAAGTAATCTGTTTTATTTCTGGAAACAATGTTTCCCCTCTTCTTATTACTTTGCGTCAGAATTGGGAGAAGTGAACTCTTACATAACCAGGTCACAGTGAGCATATGCCATCCACCACAGAGGGTTGGAGAGTTCTGGTGTTGAGCTTGCCTGTATGTATATAAAGAGAAGGCAAGCATGAAAGGGGAGTATTATGTGGTTAATCCCATGCTAGCTATAAAGCCAACATCTGACAGAAAGGGTCACAACAAAAGAGTGAGAGAGAGAAAGGGGTAAGAAGCATGAAATGAGGTATTGGTGTTCTACAAATAATTTGAACTGACACACATTTGTTTGGGGGTGAACAGTATCTGCCTTTCTTTCTGCATACAGTACAAAAGGGGTATATTTTCAGCAAGAAGCATAGAAGAATAATGGGAAAGGTACTCTACATTCTTTGTTCACTTCTCTGCTAGCTCACATCTTGGTCTTGAGTAAATTCTGCTAACACATTTCCCCTCAACATTTCATCTGTAGCAGAATACTTAGGCATTTTTCTTTTGAACTGTGATTCATAGTGTTATCATCAGTGACAGATGAATCTCACAAAGCTCAAATTTGGATTCAGTTTGGATAAGCATAGAAAAGTTCAGATGATTCTCAGAAATGTCTGTGGACTATCCAGCACTTTTGAGTTTCTCAAACAGAGCTGAAAACTTGACAAGTGCAGTGTTTTTCATGATTTCAGATATTTTTGTTTTCAGTCAGGGTTGTAAATATAGTCAGAATAGCTCTTCTTATAGTACTTCAGCATTTCTAGTATACTGAAAGCAGAAAAATATTTCTTCTTCAAACTTAATTTGTTTTGTAGATCACACTATGACTTAAGCCATGTCCGATTAATACTTTCATTATACCGTATTGCATTCAATGCTATGAAATTACAATATGTGTGTAATATATTTTATTAGCTGATAAATAATTTGTTATAAAAAGAGACTATTTTAAACCACAAAGCAAATGGGGAAAGGATAAATGTTGAGCTTTTAGCCTTCACTGTACATTTCCTGACTCTCTATATTGCAAAAATGTTGGTAATGCATCAGTAAATTTGTGAAGCAGAGCACACACAGAATGAGGATATGTAAGAGAAGTGGGTTGACTCCTAGAATATAGAGAAATCAAACTTGTAATCACCAGGGTCCAGGGCAATAAGCTCTGGTAACAAAGGCTCTATGCTACTTAATTTGGATTTTGTTTTTATATTTTTTGAGTTCATTGCTTGTAAGACTGCATGGAAAGAAATGTGTCTGGGGATTTTTGCCAAGTTAACCTCTGCAATAAAACTTTAGTTACAGAAGGTTATTTGTGTTCAAACCCAAGCCTTCACTGAACTTTTTCATTCAGCGCTTCACTACTGGAGCTGCTACACACCACATATATGGTGGTATCTATTTGATAAATTGCATAGACAGGTGATAAAGTGAATTTTTTTCTGCACCTTTGACCGTTTCAGCTGCACTCTCCCCCTGCTCCATCTCCATCATAATTTATTGTAACATTCCAGACACTTGTGCGACTTGGAAGTGCTTCTATTTTAAAGATTTTTTTTTCAAGTACAACCTGTCCAAAATATTTTACTTTGTTCTCCCTGAAGTACATTGACCTCAGACTTGGAATGGGCAATATATATATGCCTGGATTAGTGACAGGTTGATTGTCTTATCTCACAACCCATTGGGGCCAGAAATAAGGATTTTATTGCATTGAAAATGGGTGAGTCACAGTTTTCCAATGGGATACATAGTGCTTTTTTTGGTGTGTCTGTAGGTTCCATGATATCAGATCGCATAATTATGACATTATAACATACAGAAGGGCTATTTTAGGAAATTTTTAGAGGTTTCAAACATTTATCAGTTATAATGTTTCCCCCTATTCAAGACCTATACATTTGGGCTTATATGATTACAGCACCTAGCTTTAGAACTGGTTGGAAACTTTCCAGTAAAACAGAGTTTCGCTGGCAAATGCCAGGTGCATTGGACCTAAATTGTCTTGTGAAAGCAAGCAAGGTTTGAGACCAAATCCTGCCTACCAGGATTCCAGTGGAACTTATCTGCCAGGCTGGTGGGCTGTTGGTAAGCCCAGATTTCCCAAACCCACTGCTCTGGGGCAGCCCTGCTATATGGACTGCCTGAGGGCCAGGCAACCCAGTGTCTGTGGCTCTGATTCAATCCTGCCCTGCCAGGGCTTCCAGGCTCCTTGCCATGGAGCTGGGATGTCCTGGGGTGGGTTTCCAGGGTCTAGCTTCCAGACTCTCGGGCCAGCTGGCTCACCATGCTGCTGATTCCAGAACTGACCTGGAGGTCCTCAGCCCAGAGGCAGTCCACATGGCAGGTCAGCCTCAGAGCCAAAACCCTGGGAGTCCCAGCAGCAGTTGATTGAAATTGACAGTAGCAGTGGTGAAACTGACAAGACTGTCAATTTCTGTTAGCAGCTGCATGTCCTGGGGAGCATATTTTGTTTTGGAAACACCATGTATTGATGGTTCCCATTTTTTTTCAGGCTTTCCAATTCACAAGAAATTTAGGAAAAATATGGTTTGTCTGAGTTGTAATGAAACCAATTTTAAAATATCAAAATCTCTCATTAATCAGAAAACCTAAGTTTTGGCCAGCTCTACCTAGCTTTGCAGACAAAGGAGTACAAAAGATTTGATTCTCTATTATTCTGCACCCTGTGTAGTTATTTGCACCAGAAAAACCAAGTGTATAGCATTACCATTCTGATTTGTAGCATTTTATGCCCATTTTGCACTGATGTAAATAACTACACAAGGGGAAAATTAGCTTCAAAAGTTTTAATAAATTCTCTGAAACATTACTAAAATAATTATTCTGGGAAGTGTAGCAAATGGTGAACACGATATGGGGTGGAGTGGCATGAAATTTTTATAGGCATAAGTTTGGGGTGGCCACTCAAGTAATGAGGCTAACCCCTATTCACACTGTTAAAGTCTGTAAGCCATGCTACATCATTATGCATCCTTTCTGTACTTACATGCGCGCACACACACACACTGCTATGATAATATATGGATACACAACTTGACCTAGCACTGAAACACAGTTATATAGGAGATGGAACATGTTTGCTGTTCAGCACTGCACAACAGCTGTGGACATGCAGTCCACAGTGAGCAGTAATACCAGATTCAGTTGAAACTACAGAGAGAATATAGGGAGGCACAATGTAATGATCCAAACTAGAATTTCTCTAGGACAATGGGGTTATAGAACTCTACTTTCTCCAAGATTTTCAAGGGCTCTTTAACAACCACATGTTGACAGGACATCCATTGTGACCATAAACTGACACCTCCATTAGCACAGCATAATGCGGGGGGATTACATATTAGCATGGTACTGACTCAGAGGCAAGAGGGGCACCTCTAATCATCACTACTACTTACAGCACCTAGGTGTTCCTTGGAGGATTGCCATCCAAGTACCAATGAGGCCCAGTTTAGCTTATTTTATGAGATCAGATAAGATTACAACCACTGTGGTAGTATTGTAAATGTAGGTTATATAACACCTGCATCCACTGGGGTCACTTGCTCTGTAAAAATGTTTTCATGTTCTCACTTGGCTTTTCTTAAGAAAGCTGCTGATGTAATGGCACTAGAAAGATGCCATCAAACCATACAAACTGTATTTTGAAGAGCACTGAGAATGCTTTGATCAATGATACTGGCTTATTGTTTTAAGCATCCTGCTATGTGAAGGTTTCCCTATGCCAAACTCCTCGTTTTTTGTCTGTTTTTTTTTTTAAGGTCTGTCAATCTTCATTTACAGTACTTGTCCATGTGAGAACATGGTCTTGGTTCTGATAAAGGAGTATTTTAGGTGTATATTCACAAGCAAGAAATTAACATTTCCAATACCTTAATCTGCCTAGTACTATGATACAGTTCGACCATTTAAAAAACGACTCTTCAAAAATAACTAAATATAGACAGGAGCTTTCCCAGGGCACCCCATTCACAGCCTGGGGTAGCCTTGCAAGCACCCTACCTCAACTTAATTCTGAGACCTCCCAGAATAATTCAGTCACAGCCCTGGTCTTTAAAAACAATATTCCCCTTCTCTTGGTGTCTAATTTATTCAATATCATTTTCCCAGCCTTCCTGGCCCATAGCTTGCCCTTCAAGCCTAGGGTTTCACAGTCCTCCTTCCTGTGACTGGTTTCCTTCTTTTCCCCAGAAACTCCTCCAGCAGCTAGTTTCAGCAGCTCTTTAGTTGCCTTCAGGCCTCTTCCTTTTAGCCCTCAGATTGGCCTGTTTTTTCACATGACAGGAAGGTCATGTGACTAATCATTTTCCCGCCTAATGAGGCAAGTTAAGCTTGTCACAGGTGGACTGGAGCCTATCACCTCTTAAAAGGAGAGCCACCAGGTTGCCAGAATAAGGGGGGGACAATCTCCCCCACTTTGAAAAGTGGAGCGATGGGTGGGGTCTTGAGAGGCGGTACAGGAGCGGCGCCTTGGTGGGAAGGGGTGGTGCGAGGGTGGGGCTATGGTTCAGGCACCTGGTTCCCCCTCACACACACACTTTTAGGGCACTTCTGCCACTCCTGACAGCCACCCTCTGATACTAAAATAAACAATAAAAAAAGAGAAGACATGACTAATCTAAAATCCTTCTGTTTCTAAATAATTGATCATAATTCTGCATCTGGCCTTCTGCCAAAATGCTACCTTTTTTTTTTTCTTATTTAAATTCTTATATTGCACTATAATGTCTGAATGCCAAAAGCAGTGTTCTAAATCCCTGGAGAGAAATTTGGTTTGTTTCTAACTGGGGAAAGATGGGAAGGACAAGATAAATTCCCAGTCTTATGCAGTCCCCTATGGAAAGTGTCAATGCAATATAAAGACACTTAAGCTTTTGATGTCTCTGCAAAAAAATCAGCAAGACCTGAAGAGCTCAATGTAGCTCAAAAGCTTGTCTCTTTCACCAACAGAAGTTGGTGAAATAAAAGATATTACTTCACCTACCTTATCTCTAAGAAAATCAAGGAATTCAGAGGGATGTGAAAATAGGTTATGGGTCTTTTCTGGTTGCACAATTAGTCAAAATAAAGACTTGAAACATGATATTCAGAGCACCCCTTCCCTACAGAGATGAGTAAAATGGTATGTCTAAGTGAGTAAAATGTAACAGTGGCACAGAAAGCCACTAACTGTTAAAATGCTGGCCAACATTTCATAGTCATGAGCTGTGTTGGTGCATTTGGCTAGAACACAAGGCTGTGAATCATGCAGCCAGAAGGCCACACAGAAGCCAGTTTGTATGGTGTGTATAAGAGGCATTCAAGGAGTATAAATCAGAATGAAAAAGGAAATCAAAGAAGTTAGCTCTTCTGCCACAGAGCTATAAATCACAACACCCACATACATAATTTTTTAACACCTCCTCCCCCAAAAAACTTTCCCCAAGCAGTTAAAGATATTATAGGTCTCCTATAAAAGACAAGGTGCTGCAACTATACAGTTGTCCTCCTACATTCACCATCTAGAACAAATGAGATGAACATCTCTCACCATTAGCCTAATGGTGAGAATGTAGCTGAGTTAAGTGTTCTCACTATTAACCTCAACCACACTATTCCATAAGGAGATTAAGTATAAGAGAGAATGTGTCCTAATGAGCAACAATACCAGCAATCAAAGATCTCCTTTGGCTAATTTTCTTGCAAGCAGCCATTAAGAATATTCTTACCAGAAGGAGTAGAAAGAAAGGTTTAAAACAAACAAACAAACAAAAAAAAACACTGGCCAAGACTTTCAAAAGTGTCGTGTAGTTTGCGGGCTTGTGCTAAGCACCCATCTTCTGAGAGTCAGGCCCCTTCTAAATGTCTCAAATTGGACACCCAAAAACTGGGACAATTAAAATAACTTTTGTTAGTTGTGGGCCAGAAGAGAGAGATTAACTGTACTTGAGGAAGATGCACAGAAGCAATAGCTTCCACGAAAAATATTAGTTAAACTAACTAACTAAATAATGCTACAAAGAACTTTGTACATTTAATATTGCTGAAGTTGGTGTGCTCTATGGTATTGTGGTACAATAACAGCTCCATAGATAAGGTTGTGTTACAGAGTTCTGTTTTAACAGAAGCCTTAAACCTTTACTTTGTAAAAATCTCATTGAAGTGGCAAAACACAGAACTAAATTTTGGGTTGTATTTGAATTTTTCATGAGATTTGATTTAAAAAAAATTGATACAGAGAGAATAATAAGAATCTAAAAATCACTACTTTAGGAAATTTTTCACTGGGTTGTCTTACTTTTCTTTGTGCCCCTTTTGCAAGAAATCTAAAACACTCTGGGCCCTCTCCTTTGGCCACAGTCACTCCTCCTGTGCTGAATCCTGAAATATCAGTCATATATAGGGAGTGTTCATCTATAAAGCATTGTGTAACTCTTATTCTGTACCCGTTCACTCTCACATGTTGGAGAATGTGCACACCGAGGTGAGCCCAGTGAATTGTAATCTGAAAACAAATTTGCCAAATCAGAATGAACATGATTACTCACTTTGGGAGAGAGACTATCTTCTTAAATACCCATACTGCCTAGGGGAAAGCAGAGATGAATAGTTCAAATCTCATCTGTAACTGCTATTTAAATTTCCATGCAATTCACTGCCTGTGTTGATTAAATTCATGAAGCCCTCCCTAGAAGACAGGGAAGAGCTGCTGAGCAATCCCACCACCCATTTTGAAAAGAAGTTAGTAGAGAGCCTCAAGGAATTAAAACTCCTGATGGCAGTCTACTGGTCTGGTGCTTTATTTACTTACTTTTCTAAATAACTGTTTTAATTCAGTTGTATCAGTAATTATGCAAATATCAGTCAAACCTTTTAAAAAGGTTTGTGGTCCAGGACACCCAAAATAGATTAAAAGAAACCAAAATAGACAATAAACAGCAAGAAAAAAAAACAGTTTAGCTTTCTCAGCTGCATTCTGTGGTGCATCTTTTGGGGAGAATGCTCAGTCTTGTGCTTAAATATGGGAACGGGAGCCAGGAATTCTGGGTTCTAATTCAGCTCTGCCACTGACTTTGAGAGAATTTATGTCAATAACTTAATGTATAGATTTTGTGGCTCTTTACAGTCACAAAGTTCTTATTAAAACATTAGTTTGTCTTCACAACACCCCATGCAGTAAGTAATTGAAAGTATTATTACCTACACTCTGTGCTTCCATTTTCCACCTGTAAAATGGAAATAATAATTCTCACCTCCCTTACCCAGATATGTACAAAAGATTTTGAGATCCTTGGATGGAAGATAATATAGATATACAATTTATATTACTCAGCCATGTTCAGCCTATTCAGCAAGCATCTTCATGGCCTGTAGTTGAGCTCCTATTTGTTCTCTCTCTCTCCCCCAACCCCATGGAGCCCAGAATTAGTCTTTGCAGCTTTCAAGGCTCTCAGTGAAGTCTGTTCAACCATCCACACTCATGTTCACTCATAAGCAACATAATCAAATGATAGAAATATAAGGATTTTAAAAAAATAATGAAACTCAGAATCTTTTAACTCCCATGAAAGCAGAAATTTAAAAAACCCTACTTTAGCACCTTGCACAATACATGGCATCTGCTCTTACAGATGGGAAACTTACCTGAGGGCTTGTCTACATCATGCATTAGTCTGCACTAGAGGGGTGTAATTTCTAGTGCACACTAGAATGTCATGCACTAACTGGCCCATATGGACCCTGCTGGCATGCACTAGGAGTTCCCTAGAGTGCACATAAATGTAATCCCATTTCAAACAGTAGTACATTAAAACATGCTAGGGAATTTTAATGAGCACCAGCAGGGTCCCCACAAATTAGTTAGCGTGCAACACCCTAGTGTGCACTAGAATTCACACCCCTGGAGGGGACTAATGCAGACAAAACCTGTTTTGAACTGCGAGACCATATCTCTTGAATTCCATCCCTGTCTCAAATCACAAGACCATCCAGCCACCACTACCTAATCATCGTGCTAACAGAGCTATATTTTTAACAAATGGCTAAAATCATAAAACGGCAGTGAATTAAGTTTAATAAAGATAACCCATTTTAATTCCAAGAAGTCCAAACAGCATGTATAAAGTGAATGGATTACTTTTATACCCAGAGGGTTTCTTCCCACCATTAAATTCTTGGTATGAATTAGGTTTATGTGCAAAACCATCTTACGTGGTAGAAATACATTCATACATCTTTCCTCTATTATAACACTTATGTAGAAAAATAAATTCCAGTTAATGTTTCCAATAATGGAATAAAATAAAGTGTGTGTGATGGTGTGGGGGGGAGTTATCCAAGAATAAAGGTGTAAAATCCTAGGAGATGCTCGGCATCTGAGACCACTCTGGACTTCAATGGGAATCTAAGATGCTGAGTACCTCTTAGGATTTGACCCTAGAAATGTATATAGCAAATGATTTAATCATCTATTGAATTTTAGAACCATCACAAGTTAACACTATTGTTGCCTTCACCACAACATATTATACAACAAAACAAAATAAATGGAAATAATCTTTCGCAAGTGCCAATAATTTAGATTTACGGGGTAATATATACATATTGCAGCTTCTAACAGATTGCCAAAATACTATTCAGCGACTTTCATTTTTAACCCTTTACATTTTATCATCACTTATATTATCAAGGCTAGAAAAGTGAATAATTACATTAAAGAGCTAAAATGGGGAATATAAACATTTACCAAATGGATCATCCCCTACAAAGTGTGAAGCAAGCTCTCTTTCTGAAAGAATTTTGGTATTAATGTTTAATTAGATGATTTTTCAAATCCTGTTTGCTCTCTACAATCACATTATTCCCTCTCCCTGGAGATATCCTGCCCACTTGCAGTAGTATAAATGGAATTATGAATAATAATAGTAATAATATCTTGTATAGAGCTTTTCATCCATACATCTCAAAAAGTTTTACAAAGGAGGTCAGTATCATTATCCCCATTTTACAGATGGAGAAATGGAGGCACAGAAAAGGAAAGTCACGTACCCAACGTCATCAGCTGAGTCAGGAACAGAACCCAGTTCCTCTGACTCCCAGTCCAGTGCAGCATCCGCAAGGCAATACTGCCTAAATAATAGAAATTAAGAGAACCCAAGCACATTTCTGTATAATTTATATCACTTCTTTTTGATTACTAGTTTCTCTTGCTTTCTGAAACTCCCTTAGTGTTTTCTAGTCCACTAGCTAAACATTCTTCAGGATGAATTTAAAAAAAAGTTCTGCCATTACATCACAGTGGAAAAAACTTGGACTAAGCTTCCCATTGAGTCCAATCAGAAGTTTTACATGAATAAGGACTGCTGGTTGGAAGGTAATAGGGGTATTTTCAAGAGAGCCTAAGTGACTTAGGAGCACAAAATCCACTGACTTTCAATGGGACTTGAGCCCATTTTTAAAACTACACTCTAAGACTCAAATCCAGTAAAACACTTATGCAGGCAAGTGTTTTGCTGGGTTGTTGGGAAACAGACTGCTCATGAGCTTAAATTTAAACAGATGCCTAATTGCTTTGCTGGATCTGGGCCTATTTTACAGTTCATTTGATCCTCTTTACTCCTTACTTTTACTAACATCTTCAAACTTGTCTGCCTGAAGTTAGGCACCTCCAGAAGTGGCTCAATGTTCCAAGGTCTTGCTCAGCCACAAGTTCCATCAACTTCAACCCACCGGTAATGGGAGCTGCAAGCTCCCAGATTCTCTGAACACTAAGCCGCTTTAATGTGTATTTAATACCTAAATACACATCCAGATACCTAACTTTAAGCACCCAGATTTGAAAATGTTTATTTATAATTGGATGACACTGGATAAGCAATATTAACTGTTTGTTTGACTTTTCAAAGCCTGGCCATATTTGGTTTAATTATAATGTAGATCCAGGGGTTCACTTTTTCTTTATTTAGGAAGAGATTGGCCAATGACTCGTATATGGCCATTATCAGCCATCTGGTCCTCTCTCCTCTTCCTTCCACGGAGACCAGTTGCAGGGCTGGTCTCAGTACCCATGTGCATTCTCTCCCAGGCCTCCCGAGACTGCTAAGAGGGTGACTAACGAATGCCAGATGTAGTAGTGGGTTTTACAATGTAAATATCCATACACTGAGTGAAGACTGAAGTGACCAATTCATTTCTCCGATTGGAAGGCAAAAGATGCACTGTCCTAGGGATGGGGGTTCCACGACCACCACTCCCAAGAGGAGGAGGAGGGTGGTGGTGGTCGGGGACTCCCTCCTCAGGGGGACTGAGTCATCTATCTGCCGCCCTGACCGGGAAAACCGAGAGGTCTGCTGCTTGCCAGGAGCTAGGATACACGATGTGACGGAGAGACTGCCGAGACTCATCAAGCCCTCGGATCGCTACCCCTTCCTGCTTCTCCACGTGGGCACCAATGATACTGCCAAGAATGACCTTGAGCGGATCACTGCAGACTACGTGGCTCTGGGAAGAAGGATAAAGGAGTTTGAGGCGCAAGTGGTGTTCTCGTCCATCCTCCCTGTGCAAGGAAAAGGCCGTGGTAGAGACCGTCGAATCGTGGAAGTCAACGAATGGCTACGCAGGTGGTGTCGGAGAGAAGGCTTTGGATTCTTCGACCATGGGATGGTGTTCCAAGAAGAAGGAGTGCTAGGCAGAGACGGGCTCCACCTAACGAAGAAAGGGAAGAGCATCTTCGCCAGCAGGCTGGCTAACCTAGTGAGGAGGGCTTTAAACTAGGTTCACCGGGGGAAGGAGACCAAAGCCCTGAGGTAAGTGGGGAAATGGGATCCTGGGAGGAAGCACAAGCAGGAGAGCGCAAGAGGGGAGGACTCCTGTCTCATGCTGAGAAAGAGGGACGATCATTGAGTTATCTTAAGTGCCTATACACAAATGCAAGAAGCCTGGGAAACAAGCAGGGAGAACTGGAAGTCCTGGCACAGTCAGGGAACTATGATGTGATTGGAATAACAGAAACTTGGTGGGATAACTCACATGACTGGAGTACTGTCATGGATGGATATAAACTGTTCAGGAAGGACAGGCAGGGCAGAAAAGGTGGGGGAGTTGCGTTGTATGTAAGAGAGGAGTATGACTGCTCAGAGCTCCGGTATGATACTGCAGAAAAACCTGAGAGTCTCTGGATAAAGTTGAGAAGTGTGAGCAACAAGGGTGATGTCGTGGTTGGAGTCTGCTATAGACCACCGGACCAGGGGGATGAGGTGGACGAGGCTTTCTTCTGGCAACTAGCAGAAGTTGCTAGATCACAGGCCCTGGTTCTCATGGGAGACTTTAATCACCCTGATATCTGCTGGGAGAGCAATACAGCGGTGCACAGGCAATCCAGGAAATTTTTGGAAAGCGTAGGGGACAATTTCCTGGTGCAAGTGCTGGAGGAACCAACTAGGGGCAAAGCTTTTCTTGACCTGCTGCTCACAAACAGGGAAGAACTAGTAGGGGAAGCAAAAGTGGATGGGAACCTGGGAGGCAGTGACCATGAGATGGTCGAGTTCAGGATCCTGACACAAGGAAGAAAGGAGAGCAGCAGAATATGGACCCTGGACTTCAGAAAAGCAGACTTTGACTCCCTCAGGGAACAGATGGGCAGGATCCCCTGGGAGAATAACATGAAGGGCAAAGGGGTCCAGGAGAGCTGGCTGTATTTTAAAGAATCCTTATTGAGGTTGCAGGAACAAACCATCCCGATGTGTAGAAAGAATAGTAAATATGGCAGGCGACCAGCTTGGCTAAACAGTGAAATCCTTGCTGATCTTAAATGCAAAAAAGAGGCTTATAAGAAGTGGAAGATTGGACAAATGACCAGGGAGGAGTATAAAAATATTGCTCAGGCGTGCAGGAGTGAAATCAGGAAGGCCAAATCACACTTGGAGTTGCAGTTAGCAAGAGATGTTAAGAGTAACAAGAAAGGTTTCTTCAGGTATGTTAGCAACAAGAAGAAAATCAAGGAAAGTGTGGGCCCCTTACTGAATGAGGGAGGCAACCTAGTGACCGACGATGTGGAAAAAGCTAATGTACTCAATGATTTTTTTGCCTCTGTCTTCACGCACAAGGTCAGCTCCCAGATTGCTGCACTGGGCAGTACAGCATGGGGAGAAGGTGACCAGCCCTCTGTGGAGAAAGAAGTGGTTCGGGACTATTTAGAAAAACTGGACGTGCACAAGTCCATGGGGCCGGATGCGCTGCATCCGAGGGTGCTAAAGGAGTTGGCGGGTGAGATTGCAGAGCCATTAGCCATTATTTTTGAAAACTCATGGCGATCGGGGGAGGTCCCAGATGACTGGAAAAAGGCTAATGTAGTGCCCATCTTTAAAAAAGGGAAGAAGGAGGATCCGGGGAACTACAGGCCAGTCAGCCTCACCTCAGTCCCTGGAAAAATTATGGAGCAGGTCCTCAAGGAATCAATTATGAAACATTTAGAGGAGAGGAAAGTGATCAGGAACAGTCAGCATGGATTCACGAAGGGGAAGTCGTGCCTGACTAACCTAATTGCCTTCTATGATGAGATAACTGGCTCTGTGGATGAGGGGAAAGCAGTGGATGTGTTATTTCTTGACTTTAGCAAAGCTTTTGATACGGTCTCCCACAGTATTCTTGCCACCAAGTTAAAGAAGTATGGGCTGGATGAATGGACTGTAAGGTGGATAGAAAGCTGGCTAGATCGTCGGGCTCAACGGGTAGTGATCAATGGCTCCATGTCTAGTTGGCAGCCGGTTTCAAGTGGAGTGCCCCAAGGGTCGGTCCTGGGGCCGGTTTTGTTTAATATCTTTATTAATGATCTGGAGGATGGTGTGGACTGCACTCTCAGCAAGTTTGCAGATGACACTAAACTAGGAGGCGTGGTAGATACACTAGAGGGTAGGGATCGGATACAGAGGGACCTAGACAAATTAGAGGATTGGGCAGAAAAAAACCTGATGAGGTTCAACAAGGACAAGTGCAGAGTCCTGCACTTAGGACGGAAGAATCCCATGCACTGCTACAGACTAGGGACCGAATGGCTAGGTAGCAGTTCTGCTGAAAAGGACCTAGGGGTCACAGTGGACGAGAAGCTGGATATGAGTCAACAGTGTGCTCTTGTTGCCAAGAAGGCTAACGGCATTTTGGGCTGTATAAGTAGGGGCATTGCCAGCAGATCGAGGAACGTGATCGTTCCCCTTTATTCGACATTGGTGAGGCCTCATCTGGAATACTGTGTCCAGTTTTGGGCCCCACACTACAAGAAGGATGTGGAAAAATTGGAAAGAGTCCAGCGGAGGGCAACAAAAATGATTAGGGGTCTGGAGCACATGACTTATGAGGAGAGGCTGAGAGAACTGGGATTGTTTAGTCTCCAGAAGAGAAGAATGAGGGGGGATTTGATAGCAGCCTTCAACTACCTGAAGGGGGGTTCCAAAGAGGATGGAGCTCGGCTGTTCTCAGTGGTGGCAGATGACAGAACAAGGAGCAATGGTCTCAAGTTGCAGTGGGGGAGGTCCAGGTTGGATATCAGGAAAAACTATTTCACTAGGAGGGTGGTGAAACACTGGAATGCGTTACCTAGGGAGGTGGTGGAGTCTCCTTCCTTGGAGGTTTTTAAGGCCCGGCTTGACAAAGCCCTGGCTGGGATGATTTAGCTGGGAATTGGTCCTGCTTTGAGCAGGGGGTTGGACTAGATGACCTCTTGAGGTCCCTTCCAACTCTGATATTCTATGATTCTATGATTCTATGATTCTCATAAACCCCCCTGTGAAGGGGGCCACTTGCTGCAGGTGGGAATTAGCTCTCACCCACCTGACACTCTCCTCCAGTAGTTGCTCACAGCATGGCCCCTCTCTCTGTGACTTGGGATGCTCCCTCTTTGTGACTCAGCTCTCCAGCCAGGTCACTATATAGTCCCCCCCTCACCCACTTCCAGGGTCACAAAGTCCCAATGAACAAGCTATCCAGACATTGTCTCAAACAGTCTCCATTTCAAGTCTTCAGGTCCTGTGCCACTTTTCCAGTGGCTGATAGGGGAACCCAGGCCTACCCACTACTCCAGGTTCCAGCCTATAGACTCTATGGCTAGCAATCTAAGTCTGCTCAGTTTCAGCTCGTGTTGCTGTTTCCCTGTCTCCTTTCTACCCCACCGCTATTTCCTGGCCTATCTGTGGGTTTGCCACCAGAGATTCCTCTGCTCCCCGTAGCTACTGCATCCTTCTTGGCCTCTTACTAAACTCCCCAGTCTGCAACAGGGCCCCAGGGCTTACTTCCCCCTCTGGATCGCCTCTCACCCCCACTAAGGAATGAGTGCTAGCCTCCTCCTTGTAGCCCCTTCCTTATCTCACTTCCTGATTTATAATCCTATTCCATCTGGGCTTCATCTGCCTTATCAAGCTCTGGTTCCCCTCCAGGTGCAGCATATAAGGTTAATTGGCCCCCCTCTGGCACACATTAACCCACTCAGGGCTTGTGAGGGTGGATACCCCATAACACCCCACTCAAAAGCCAGCAGATGGTAACAGCTTTTGTCAGTGCTGATTTGAGTTGAATTCAAAAGGTGACCTTGAGGTGAGATGCTCTTTATCCCATTACCAATTCCCCATCCATCTAATCCCTCTTTAACACTACCCTTATTTCCAGCAAATTGTAATGTGCTTTGTCCTATGCCATAGTTCTTTAGTTACTGTATCACAGCCATAATCCTCCCTCCACGACCTTTTTGTTCATGGCGATCCATCTTCTTCCACTCCACAAATGCCATACTCCTCCTCAGTCTTATTTTTAAAATAGCCTGGGTAAAGCACACTAATGTTCAGGAAGTACGTGTGATTTAAATATTTTGATAAAACTATCAACAACCTTGTTACAACATACATTGCCTTATATATTTAACTTTTTTATTCTAAACACACTTAGGTACAATCTGCAGTACAGATTTTGTGAAAAACACTGCCATTAGTCACATAAGAATATTTGTGCATATATTACCTACCATACTAAAAATATATCCATATAAGCTTTTCTACACATTAGCATTGTCTTTGCAGTGCCACAAGGGCATCACCAGTCCCCTATATGGAACATACAGCAGCAGGGATTATGGTTCAGAAGGATCCAAGACTGATGGGCAAGTCAGAGGTCAGCTGAAGGGCTAGTCAATTTTAAAAACTGATTCCCAATATTAAAAGAAAAAAAATTATGAGTGTTACAAAAAGAGTCATAAAATGCAGTAGTCAGCATTGCAATAAACACTACTTTCATATGTCTAGAGACAGGTACATTTCTGTCTGTTTTGTTCAGTCTCTCCCTCTGCCCCCAATAGCAGAAGGAGAGATATTTAAATATACAGTAAAATGTGTAAAAATCCTGACATGATGCTCATAAAAGACTAAACTGTCTTTGACCATTTAGCGGGAAGATGGTATAATATATTAGCAAAGAAGCAATAATAGCAATTCTGAGCCATATAATCAGAAAAGGTCACTTTAAAAGTGTGAATAAATATTAATAAACTCAAACCACCCACCCATGTTGATACAGCCTCTGTTAGTAAAAGAGCAAGCTAGCAGGTTGCTTACAGATGGTATTAGCAGCCTAATGTAAGTTTATGTTTATACTTTCTTCACAATTAGTGTATTACAATATTCAAATTAATTCACTATGTCTTTAAGAGGGCACCATAAGACTGAATTTACCATTCTTTTTGTAATCCTGATGGCCAAATTGGGTGCTATTATGAAGAAAGCCTTATTTATAGCTACCTGTTTATTAGCAGTTATTGAATGGTGCTGAGAGACAGCAATATTGTCCTAGTCTAAATATGGAAAAATATTGTGTACCTCAGATACCTTGGATTGTCAATGATAATAAGCACTAATGTAATGAAGCACTGAAGTGTGGCAATGATGAAATACCAACTATCTATAACTCTTTCTGAAGTGTCATACATGAGCAGAATACATAGATTCAATACCCAATGGGAATGAAAAGCTATGTTTCATTTAGAGAAGATTAGTACATATGAAAAAATTAATATGAAAAATATATGAAAATAATATGAAAAACTTTCCCAAGTTTTCTTTTCAGCTAGGATTTGGCTCAATACACTTGGGTTATCTGAGAATGTGGTACTAAAGGGTTAACTGGAAAAATTAAAACCTACTTGTGGAAGTGTTTTCAGTTATCAGTTAGTTTATTTGATGTCTCTTGTTTGTCTAAGTTTACATTCTATGGAACAAATTCTGCCCATTCTAACACCTCCAGTGCAAGTAAACAAGGACAAAAGCAACCATTAAGATATTATAAATGTAATAATTCTGCTTTTCCATTGGTTTCAATACCAGCCAGGTACTATCTAGCAAAAGGTCCAATATAATATAGTAAAATAAACTGCAATAAATTGAGATGCAACACAGAGTAAATAAAAACGATAATTAATTAAACAGAAGTTTGTATAAGAAGAAATCAGTTTCGGGTCAGATATTTCTAGTTACTGACTGGCCAGCTGGGTAAGTGACCAGCTGGTTAATAACTGCTAAGATATGCCTTCCCTATCAGCCATTATTGCAAAAGAAGTGATGTTCTGGGAACTTAGCTCATGAGAAGTCCAGCTAGGAAAGCTTCCTGATTGAGAACATGCAAGTAATCCTGTCTCTAAAATGCTATGCATTTACCACACTAAAATTGGTATTCATGTTGCCCACTCTGCCCCATCTCCCACTACCCTCAGATACATTTATCTAGGCCCAGAAGATACATAAAGAATATGACACCTTATAGCAAAATCCATGGCTGGCATTGCTGGGGATGAGGAAAAAATCTCAGAGATTAATCAAGTGAACTTTACAGTTAATAGATACCTGAGAGAACGGAACATTTTAAAAGTAAGGAAAAATACAAAGTTTAAATAAGACGCAGTGTCTTCTGTACAAAAGAGGAGGGCCCCTGGCAAACAGGTACTTATAAAAACAATAAAGGATTAAGGAGATTTTTTTCCTGCTGGGTACTGGCATTTGGATGGCACAGAGCCTAGAATTGGATTACCTTTGAATTTTCTAAATTGTTTTCATGAGGGGAACCTTTTTTGACCCTTATGAATCAGAAAGAAAGCTTCTCAGAGACAAGGGAAATTAATTTATATGAAACCTTCACTTCTATATGGATGTCCAGGGATACACCTACTGAAGAATTTTTAAAAAAAGGCTTGCACTGATTAGGTCAACTGGGTGCAGAGTCAAAATGCATGACCTTCAGCAATGAGAACCATAGATCTTTTTGAATCAATTGATTCCTTAATTATTGTGGTTAAAGTAAACAAATAAAATAAAACAAACAAACAAAAAAGACAGGCCTGTTCAGAATTTAGGCATTTGGATTAGTGTAAGTGAGGTAGCAACTAATACAAAATACATATGATATTCCTCTCCCTGGTGGCAGATTGCATAACATTTCTCTTATACAGAATAAGGTTACCAAATTCCTCATAGCATCCAATTTATCCACTTCAGCAAATTATATGTATCTATTCAAATTAATGATTTGTTTGTAAAGGGCACTTAGATACTAGTTAAACTAATAATGTGTCATCATTATGACAATACACTGTAGCAATTTTTTCTGATGCTTAAGGTTTGAAACATTGGCCTTTGAGGGAATTTTTTTTCTTTCTCAGATAAGCAGGGTTCTTAGCAGGGTAATCAGTGTGTTTTCTTGCTCTAGATTACTGGGCGGGGATCATCTATTAGCATCTGGTAGATGTATCCCACTTCTTTCTGCAACAGCAGGAGGAAGTGGGTAGGTGGGACAGACCTCAGTTGTTCCTGTCCTTTTTCTCCATAGGTCGTCAGCATCTATTAAGCTGTGATGCTCTAGATTCAGCATGTGTGTTAAGAAAAAATAATACAGGGTTTTTCACTAAGACCAAAAATGCCATTTGGGGGACAAAAATATTTGTTAATAATAAAAAATAATAATATATGGATATATACCTATCTCATAGAACTGGAAGGGACCCCCAAAGGTCATTAAGTCCAGCCCCCTGCCTTCACTAGCAGGACCAAGTACTGATTTTGCCCCAGATCTCTAAGTGGCTCCCTCAAGGATTGAGCTCACAATCCTGGGTTTAGCAGCCAATGCTCAAACCACTGAGCTATCCCTCCCTCAAAGTTTAAAATATACTAAAATACATTTTCCTCATCTTTCCAAATGCAAATACAAGCCAAACAAATCTCTCCAGGCTAGTTTTATATTTCTTCCTTTTAAATAACTGTTTCTATCAAACACAACATATTTAAGTTTATCTTTCTCCCTATGCCTGGAGCTATCTCTCAGTTCAAGCCACCACTGGCCAGATCCTCAGCAGGTGTAAATAAGTATAGCTCCATTTGGCCCTATGTGTCTTCTGAGCTACGCACTTACAACATTAAGAGAAACTTCACTCCCAGTCTCACTAAGGCCTTGTCTACGTTGGCATTTAAAAAAAAATCTCTCCCTGCTGCACAAGCACGAGTGCATATCTGACTGGTGATAACAGGAGGAGTAGGACCAACCCCTGATGTTTTTAAGTCCCTGTCATCTAGACCTACTAGATGACATGGCGGTAAATGCTTGTGTAGTCTCTACTAGCACTGTGACTGAAGCTACCACAGATGGAGTTGCACTGGTAATAGTGTAGGATTGGGCACATCAGGCCCCAGAATGAAGTAAACTGGCAGTATAGCAGCAGCTGGACCAAGCAGAAACTTCTGTGTCCAGTTACTGCAGAACTGATGCAGGCAGGCTGCCCGCCTCTGTGATGTTCCGCTGAAGATTATACAAGAGGAGCTGGTAACATAGCCTCCTCCTTAAGAGCCAAGAAAGAGAGCTAGCCAGCTGTCACCAAAAGTATGCTAAGCGAGGAATGGGATAAACCCCACTAAGTATTGCTAGCTGACCTATGTGGGTGGGGGTAAGAAGGGCCCTTAAGACTGCAGGGAGAACTGAGGGATCCTTTGGAAGGAAGGGGGTATCCCAAGACAGAGCAGCGTTTTATTTTAAACTCTGCCTGTGTTTGTCCAAATGCAGCTACAGTTGCTAAAGAGCACCTGCAAACCTGTCCAAAACCATAATAAAAGCCCAAATCAAGCAATGCATTTGGACCACACTATGCACATTTCTCACAGCTGTAACCCAAAGCTTTTGGATAAATAGGTTCATTTAAATGGAGGAGCAATATATAATATGCATCAATCAATGTAAGTTATCAGCATGTCAGTGAACTAGGTGTTTTGCTTAAACAGAGGTCAATTTAAATGGGGGAAGTGTTGTATTGTGTCTCTAAACTGCTACCAAGGCTTTAACCTGAAGTTCAGTGGAAGGATAATTAGCCTCTGTTTCTGTCCATCTGGGAAGCTAGGTGGGCCTCAAGGTCACTACAGCTGCAGAGGCTAACAGCTATCTTAGAGAAAACCATAAGCACACTGTGATAACCATTAGCATATATGCAAATAAATGCCAGATTTCTTTTAATCATTACAGCTGGGCAAATACTGAAAAGCATTTTCCAGAAGTGAGTGAATTTTTAAATGAATTTGTTCCAGAGTGCTTGCTTTTTACGAATATTCTAGCATTTGAATTTATTGGCAGGGAAGTCCATGCAACAGTAAATCTGAATTGAATATTGCGCAGTATTTATGGAGAAATAATTTTAAATTTGCGTTCATACCAGAAGCCTCCACTCAGCAAACAGAAATAATACCATGTGACCTGTGTCTCCAAACAAAGCTTGAATTTCAATTATCAAACGCTTGCAATGAATAGCTTGCATATGAGCTGCAAATCAAGAATTATTGACAGAATTCAAATAATGGATACATTTAATGTTATAGTCTTCATAAACAGAAGAAAAGGTACAATTCATAAAAAAACTCATGATTTTTTTGTACACTCCTCTTTATAATATTGCTTAAGTGTTACCTGAGAAGCAAAGACCTCTGGTACTGTGTATTTCTGTGAATATTTCATTATACAGTGGTTCACTTTACAACACGTCCAGTGTATGGTACACTATATCTTACGCAACCTGAGTGTCTTTCACTGCAAGAAACTGACAACTGCAACATGAAATTTATTGAAATACTTGAGACTCAAGACACCGGTAGCAAAAATAACAGAAAATGTACCGTGAGCAAATAAATAAATAAATAAAGGACTGTAACACAAGGCAGTAATTTCTTCACTTAATCTTGTCAGTAAAATCAGAGGGAGAGAAACCACAGTTAAATATCTTTTCCCCTGTATCTGAGTAAAGAAAGTGTTGAACACAGAGTAGACTAGGCAGTAACATTAGTTCCTTTCAGAAGGAGGCTTACCTTACAGAGATCAGGTACTGTAACAGCATAGGGCTGGCTCCTTGTCTCTGCCAGTGCAGCAGACCATAAGAATGCTTTCCCTCCTAGCCACTGAAAACATTCACAAAGTCAGAGAAACATAGGCCGACATTTTCAAAAATGGCCTCTGATTTCGGGTGCCTAAAGATGCAGATAAGCACCTTGTGGGATTTTCAAAAGCACCTAAAAAGGTTAGATGGGAGTTAGGCACCTAACCTGCATAGAGATTCTTGAAAATCTTACTAGGTGCCTACCTGCTTCTTTAGGTATCTAAATACCATTGAAAATCTGGTCCAAAGTGTCTGAATTTGGGCACCTAATTTGAGACACCCCAAATCAGTGGCCCTTTTGGGAAAAAATAACTCTTGGGGTTTTTATGCCCCTGTTAGTACTGAGTTCAAATAGTTTCAAGACTGATTTTGCCAATTAGATTCTCTATGCTTTGTTTTATGGCCAGTGCTGAGGGTTGGGGAAAGAGAGGGGAGGAAGACCCTCTAGATGGAAAGAGTGTGCTAGAAAGTGTTTGCCAATCTAACAAGGGGCCTGATTCACTATTGTAATATTGCACTTTTTCTCTGGTGTAATTCAGCTTATTTCAATGGATTGGTGAATCAGTCTAATATTTAGTCAACTTTATCTTTGCATTTTAGAAATATATTCAAATTAACTTAATGCTTCTGAAAGTTCCTAGATTTGACAGGTAAGGATACTACAAATCTTTTTGTCCAGAGGAGATGTATAGAATACTTACCCTGCATTACCTTGCCAGTAATTCTCAGCCAAGACACCTGGAGGAACTACCTTTAATGATGGAAGGGCTTCACCTAGGCTATTCACTCCTTGGCCTCTGAGATTAGTAACAACTGTAATAGTATTTTTGTGTCCACTTTGAGACTTTCACGTCCAGGTCACCAGTTCAAAGGTCACCATGATGTTACCATCTCACAGGATTATGGTGGCCTATGTTTGAGATCACCAATTCATTTTACATAGGTCACCAAACTATAGCCAGATGGTAACCACACTCTTTTATGACAGCCTTGGCTATATTTGAACTGCTTTTTAATGTTTGCCTAATGCTTGCAGCAAATTCAATCTGAATCTCAAATTCTCACCTGCTGTTGTCTTACCCACCTTTTTCCCTTGTGGAACAATTTGCTAGAGTTGTTCACACCTAACTTGCCTGCCTGTTTTCCAAGTTTCCTTTTGACAATTTGTGTAGATTTTAGAAAAATAATGATTTCAAATGTTTAGTTAACATAGACATACAAGAGATGGGAAAACAGCAGAGATCAAAGCTTAAGAGCAGCCACCATACATTGAATTAAAGGACTGAGAAGATTTTCAATACTGGTGGCCTGTGGCCACATTCAATGAAAGCACAGTGACAGAATCAATTAGTCAGAATTTTTCCCTCCCAATAAACATGACAAAATTACTTACAAGTGGCTTATTTAACTCTAGACAGATGTCAGCTATTTAAGGTGCCTATTGAACTGACAAGATTCACAAGTTTGAGAAGGTCACAGATCCAACTACATCACCTAAATGAGCTCTCCAGCAGAGCACTTTTAGTACTTGTGCAAGCTGAGCAAGAGCTGTGATGGAGAGCTTAACTGTGCCTATTAGAGCCAATGTCATTCCACCCTCTGCACAGCCTTCCATATAATGGTGAAAAGCACAATATAAAAACCTAAATAGGTGAGATATTAACTAGCAGCAAAAATAGGCTCTATGACCAGCAGGGCAAATTTTTGGAAACCTAGTATTAAACTGGGCAAAAACTGCATTAAATGTGTTACTGTGTTGCCATCACAGCTTGCCAGGTAGGCACCTGATCATAGTAAACACAATGCAAGTTAAACAAAGACTGGCAAGTCAATTGCTGACCTGGCTCAAAGCCAGCCTAGCTTTGACTCCCCTTTTGTAAGTTTGGAGTGCCTTTCACTGTTTCAGGGTTGGCCTTGGCCCTAGCAAGTCATTTGAGCTTTGCTGGGAACAAGTTTTTGATTGTGGCATTAACCAGTACATCATTAACTCTTTACCACTGTACTCCTACCTAGAGAGTTTAATTACAGCATGTCAAACTGAGGACGGAGCCCCTCACCAGTTGAATCATAGTGATAAGGTCTTTTGTATGTTTGTTTCCGACTTGCGTTGTGAACTATAAGAATAATACACCCCCTTTTTGGTACAATGCCAGGCCTGTCAGATGGGTCTTTCTTAGTTTAATTTGGGCAACATGTTTTTTTGAATTTTTCAAAAGTTAAAAAATTAGCAGAACCAATAGTTGATTTTTAACTCCCTTCGAAACTGGCTTGTTTCTGAGAGCCTTTCTTGCCACAAAGAGATACTAACTGGCTCCCAAAGCACATTCAGTGCTGTCCATCATTGTTGAAGTTTGTCATCTTCCTTGCATGACTGTTGAGGGAATGGTGCTTTTATGGTGCTCAATGAGTTAGGAGTGGAACACTTGAGACATCGCTCTGTGACTGGGCAGGGGAGATGGTAGTGGCTGCCCAGGCACAGAAGCCACAAGTGTTATTTTCTAGTGAAACAGACTTCAATCTCCCCTGTAAGCTCACTTCACAGCCAGCCTGTTGAGCACGCAGTGAAGAGTGTGCCAAAATGAAACCTGAACAACATGCTGATGCAGATTGGATGCTAATATTGACACTGGCTTCAGTGGGAACAGAGTTAGGCCAGTGCTGAGAGCTTTTGAAAATCTCACCCTACATCTCTAATGACTCAGTTCTGTACAGTAAGTGGCACAAGGACATCCTGTCCTCTCAAGAGGCCTCATTTCCCTACCCATTCTCTATCCTTGGCATGCCCCATTTCTTGACCACTGATCACAAGTGTCATGTCCCTCCAGCAACTTATAGGGCTTCAACATATTATTTCTGAATAATGTATTCCTTTCCAGTTTCGTGTGCTGTGTTTCTCCTAAATTCCTTGTTGGCTTTAATTAAGCTTGTGCAAGGTTTGCAAGGTTATTTAGTGTCTGGAGAAGAACTTGCATGGTAAGCATGCTTTCCGGCACAGATCCAGCTACACGGCAGAGCCCTTATAACCAATGCTTAGGGAGTTTGTGCATCTTTTGTTCTGAAAGATGCATTAAAGGAATGACACCTAAAAAGACATTTAACAAACATTTCTCATCCTGTTATACCTACACCATAGGACAAAGAGTGTAATAATAACCTACCCTTATTGTATATAGTGCTTATCTGGCGGGAGGGATGTCACAAAACATTTTACAAACTAGTCATTAAAAAAGACTTACACTTAATATCACTGTGATGTGTAAATGTGTACGACTCAGATCATCCCCTCCCACAATACATTTCTGCAGGGATCTCCTTATAGAGTTTCCATCACATTGTTCCCTCACAGGGGTAGGGTTTGCCTTGCTTTGCGTAACAGACCACGGGGTCCCCAAACCTAAGAGATCCCTAGTGATCTATGGGAGGCCATGGCCATTGTCACCTCAACAGGCTGCCATCCCTCACCAGAGACACATTATCAATTACTCCCTTTGCCTGCAGCAGTCCCTCCCTCCCGCCACCCCGGGAGAATGGGAGAGCCACCAGCTCTATAATTTATTTCAGGATTTTTCTGTGGGGCTAGGGGCAGATATGACTATGAATGGTTCCCCTTCCTATCCCTGACCTGCCACTCCTCCTCCTAGCCCTGGATTGTCCTCTGAAGGATCCAAAAGAAGAGAGATGATGAAATAGGAGAGGGGGACTGGCGACTTCTATTAGTCAAGATGGTCAGGGATTCAACCCTGTGCTCTAGGTGTCCCTAAGCCTTTGACTGCCAGAAGCTGGGACTGAATGACAGGGGATGGACCACTCAATAACTGACCTGTTCATTCTCTCTGAAGCATCTGGCATTGGCCATGTTGAAAAACAGGATACTGGGGTATATGGGGCATTGGTCTGACTCAGCATAGCCACTCTTATGTTTTGATGGTCTTAATTAAAGCCCTGTTTAGTAGGTTAGTGTTTTACACCCATTTTAGAGATGGGAAAATACAGGCTCAAAAAGGATACATGATTTGTCCAAGCTACACAGTGAGTCAATGGCAAAGTTGGAAATAGAACCTAGGATTCCTAACTTAGTCCCATAGAATCCTGACTCCCAGTCCCGTACTCTAAATTCTAGAAAACGGTGTCAACGACATTTGAATGCAATATACTTAAACATCTTTTGAAAATCAATTTCCCATGCAACAAACCCAAATGTGTATAGAATACAATGACATCTTTTCAATGGGTAATCGATATGTGAAATAATCTTGGTTTTTAAACATAAACAAAACTCCTAGTGCATAGGAAATCACTTTTTAAACACAAACAAAACTAGTGCATAGGAAATCAGTTTTTAAAGGAACATTTTTTTCAAATGAATTTTCCAGGTGCAAAATTGAAATATATTGATACAATAGCTAAATGAATACTTAAATGAATACTTCTTTTTGGGTCAGATTTATTAAAAAAGACAAACATAGTTCACACCAAAACTAACATTATAACAAACTTCTAATATATGCACAGTGAAAAAAGAAACTCAGAAGTTTTCTGCAGTGCTACAACATTTTTAGCAAGTTAGCCAATCTGTCCATACTACAATTTTGGTGAAGCTCTGCTTAGATTAGCTCAATTCAAAGGTCAAACCTTTCTCAATGTTTAACTAACTCATTTCAAAACATGTTTTATCATTAAGTGCACAGGAGTGTGGATATTTTAAAACATATTGCCCTTGCAAAGTATGCATATATTTAAATATTTATGTTCTCATTAACTTAAAATATGAAGTACAAATATATTAGATTACTCACTGAATCACAGTAAAGATTCCCAATGGATTATCGTAAACGTCCATTGTATTTAAAGTAGATTGAAGCTGTCGGCAATGAGAACTGCTCCCGGAACTCAGCAGTCCTGGGCTGGAAATCTTTGCCTTGTGTCTCTCTCTGTCTCACAGAATCCTGTTGAGTATCTCTTGCTCAATAATCTCTTGCTCAGGATTGTTCAGTGCGCCAAACCACATTAGCAAATAAACTGTTAATGTTGCATTTGTTACTTAAGAGTCAACTACTGCCTTTTCTACTGTGGTGACACACATACATTACATACCATGTCGATAAAACAGACATAGGGGGATCAATGTGAAAACCGCTGTCCCATGCCATAATGATTTAGTGACAATTTAAAAACTATTTTGGAGCTTAACCTTGAAACACGTCCTGAGATTAACCTGAATAAACATAGTTATAATGTGCTTTACTAAGAGCACAGTATATAAGGCAACACTTTATGATAAAACAGCAATAGTCATTTTCATTGTGCTTTTAGTCTAATATTAATGATGCACTAGTGGTGTCTGGTGGTCGTAATAATGGAACTATGTCATTTTTTTGGATTTTCCCTCCTTCTGATTGGATTAATGGTTACATATAAGAAAACGTTACCCTCTGTATTCATCGAAGAAAAGTGTTTTCAGTGACTGTACAAAACAGGCTGCACTGTAAGGCATGGAATCTTTGTCAAATGAATATCACAGTATGAACCAGTGCGCAGGAATTAGCAAGATTTTCAGAAGTTATTAGTGATTTGGGGTGCCTCCGTTCTTAAAGAGGCTTGATTTTCAGAGGGTGGGCGCTGACCCAAAATCACTAGTCAGTTTTTAAAATCTTGGCCCACATAGTGAATAACATTTACAATTACTCAGGATAAATAGATCAAATTTAAAACTTGCAGCTATTTCCTACCTGATTGAATTGATACAGCGATATTCACTTTAAACCATACTGCAATAAGAGTAATGTAGGGACGCATAGCTCCCGAATCGCCAGCCCACAGGCGCGGCAAACTGCACCCATGGCTACGAGGCAGGAGTGACCTTCAATCCAGCGTTTGTGTTTGGGAAACTTATTTGGCTGATTTGATTGTACCCTCGCAGCTGGTGTTCACGCGCTCAAGAGATGGGTTCGTTATCTTATGTGCATGTATACTGCCTGGCTTTTCTATGCGCAAGAATGTAACCACTAAGAAGAGTTGTAAACAAAGTAAGGAGAGAAATAAAAACCCCAGGAAAAGTTTTCCTGGGAGGCTTTTTGCAAGAGGCTTGTAAAGCTCTCTGGCTACCAACAAACCTGGCGTTCTGTTTCCTGCGTCGTCACCAAAGAGTAATACTGCTGAAAGAATAGCTAGTCATTCCCTGGTGATGCCATATGAAAAGTGAACTCCAATGAAACAACTCCGATAACAGACTATATCAGGGAATCAAATGCTCCTGAAAAGAAATACCACCATGCTGTTTTACGAGGAAGTATAATCATGAACTTGATGGCTAAACTACAAGTCTGAGTCGTTTATCCCAATAATGGAACCAGATTGCTGCAAACAGCTGTAGTGTAATTACTGTTGTGCTGCAAATGTTGAAAATAAGCTTTAGTAAAGCTTAATTCAACAAAAGAATTGTGGACCAGGCCAAAGAAACTTTATTGACACAGACCCCCAGTGGGAGCAGCACAATGGAAGAAGGAATATGTGGCTGGAAAGGTGAGGGAAAGTTCATGGAAAAATCTATGCAACCACTATGAGGAAGGCTCATTAAAAATGCAATGTTGACATCCTGCTGGATTGTTATTATATTGAGAATCTCATAAATTCCCTAAATGGAGAAAGTAAAGATCCAGAATGGTCTGGATTCTTTAAAAATGTAAATCTAATGCCAGACTAAGAGCGCTAGAGACTTAATTTATAGGACATGTGTTCAAGCTTCAGCAGTGAAAACTTCCTCAAAATGCCATGGCCTGAAGGAACCATCATGGCATGAGAAGGTAGTTTGGTCTCTGTACCAATTTAGCTCTTTGCCTCTCTGCTGAGACTGCCACAAAGGTGTTGATGCAAATATGGGTGGTATATTTTTCATAGAGGCAGCTATGAACAATTCATCGCATGTAGGCTAAACATCATGTCACCATTTCAGTGCTATCCACCTGAGTTTGGTTTGAACCAGTGATGTAAGAGTGAAAGATTGCACATCAGAGAGGCAGTATGATCTAAATATGAGACTGGATGACAGCAATACCTATTCTAAACCTAGCTCTTATACCGACTTGATGTGTGACCTTGGGCAAATCATGAACAGAAAGTTATTCAAGAGTGGCAACTGATTTTTGAAGCTCAACTTGAGAAACATTGGGCTGGATTTTCAAAAGGGCAGAACACTGAAGATAAGGGGAGATGTGGATGCTCAGAACCTTTAAAAATCAGACACAATATATCTCAAGTTAGACACCTGAAATCAGTGACCACTTCTGAAAATGTAGGGTTTTATTTAAAGACCATTGAAAGCAAACAGTATCTTTCCACTGACTTCAGTGGACATTGGCTCCGTCTTTTAGGCTTTAACCTTTCTCTGTTTCAGTTTCCACATCTGCAAAATAGGGATAACACTTGCCTACCTCAAGGATTAATTAGGTAATCTTTATACAATGATTTGAAAGATGCTGAATGTTATTATCCCATACAGTCTCCTGATCCACCCAAAGCCCCCTTCAATTAAGCCCTGAATATTCTGATTATCTAAACTTTCAGGTCTTCTCCCCATCATATTTCTCAAGCTGGACCCTTTCCTTCTCCTGACTTCAGGTTTTCTCAGTGCCACACAACAGGCTTATACTAGGCTCTCTCACTTATACTAGAATACATTGCAATTAACTCTGCTGGACCCAATGCAGTTACAGTGGTGTAAAACCAGAGTCAATGAGAGGAAAACCAGGTCCTTTAGCTTTTTATGTACCTGATTTTTAGATGCATTCCATATGCTAAATCCTCACATCTGCTCACTCAATGATTGGCATACCTGTGATAGGGTGACCAGACATCCCAATTTTATCAGGACTGTCCCAATATTAGGGGCTTTGTCTTCTATAGGATCCTATTCACACACACCCCACCCACCCGCCTCCCTCCTGATTTCTCACCCTTGCTATCTGGTCACCCTAACCTGGGGAGAGAGAGGAAATAAGTGGTTTTCTGCCACTTTATCCTTCTACTGATCCTGGGTGCAGTTAGAGGCTGGCTCATCCCTAGTTCAATTAGAATAGTGGCAGGGCTACTCTAAATTGTACTGGCTTGTCATGACCCTCTAGGTTATTTTACGCTGGCAGGAATCACCAGAGCACGGCACACACTGGCCATGCTCTCTTCTGTACCTGACATGACCTCTCCCAATCCCTATCATGGGAAAGCAGGCAAGGGTTGGTGCAGGCCCATCTATACTAGCCCTACACCAGCCTAGGGGCTTCCTCAGATGCTCTTTTAGGGCAGCTTTAAGTCCCCTTTGCTCAGGCCGAGTGGTGTTTAATTCCCATAAACTATGGGCTTGATCCTCTTTTTACTTGCACAAGTTTTACGCCCGTTTGATTCCACTGGCTTCAATAAAGCTTCTAAGGAGAAGGATTCACTATAATTTTGTAAAACAATGTGTACACTTATAGAACTCTGTATGAATAAAAGTAAATAAAATAGTAGCAGAAGTGAGCTCTGATTAAAGTTGTATGTAAATTAGTTGTATCCCTCTCGCTGCTGGTAAGTTGCCAGTGTGGCCTTTGGAGCTGTAAAGCATGCACACCACTGCTTTATAGAAAATAACAAGGGAACAAAGCTTTACCTTACAGTGTTGATGATGTAGCATTTCCATAGACAGTCGTTTCCTTTCAGAAACAGTTTGATCATGTAGGGTAGCTAGGGCAATTATTAAGCCATTTGTTGGGAAAACACTTTAGAAAAATAACATCATACTGCTATAGTCAAAGCTAGTTAGGAGAACAGTGAATGGCTGCATGTTGCGGTACAGCAGTTTATCTAAACAGAGTCACAATTTACTAACCACATTTGCTCTCTGCATTTCTTAGGGGTGTACTGCAGTTCAGAGAGTTAGTGTGTTTATCATTTGTATGGTATGGATTACAGGGTATCCAGTGTGTGCTACAGTACATGGATATAGTTTATAAATAATGCCTCCAGACAATGTCCACTCTGGCTAGCGTTTTATATTGAACTTCACACCCTCAAATTGTAGCTGTACCTCTGGGATCCTTCACTGTGCTATTATGTTAAACTACCCTTAAAGCAAGATGGATATGGGTTTGCAGTCTTCTACTGGGCATCCATGCTGTCAGTGCTACAATTTATGGAAACACTACTGAAAGTAATGCTTACTGTTGTGAGTAGTCCTATTAACAAAATGGTGACCTTCAGAAATGCCAATGTCTATTACAAACATTTAAAATAGTAGAGTTTATACTCTTAGCAGCGGTTATGTCCAAAAAGATGCATTGACAATCAGTGGATCTGAGCAAAACAAATAAACGACCAACGCCCAAAAGACCCTCACATACAGACACCCTAAATGTTAAATCATGGATCTATGGCTTGATGCAAAGAATGCTACAATACATGGAGTTATATTAGAAAATCTGATTGCATCTGGAACCAATTCTACAATATAGACACTTTGTACTGGCTATCCACGCATCTCAAAGTGATCTGTAAAGATGGATAAGCAGTACTATTCCCATTTTAACAATAGAGAAAAACTGACACACAGCAAGTGATTTGCCTAAGATAATATCACATACTGAGTCACATACTGCCCTCTCGATCTATCTCAACAGGTCTCCTTAATACTTAATACTGAAATACTTAGGGCCAGATCCTCAGCTGGTGATTTCAACTAGATTCCATTCAATTACAACAGCTGAGGATCTAGCCCTAAATATTGGAGTTAGATGATGACTGTTTCTGAAGTACTAGATTCATAGACTTTAGGGCCAGCAGGGACCATCGTGATCATCTAGTCTGACTTCTAGAACCTCATCCACCCACTCACTCCTATAATAGTAACTCTGGCTGAGTTACTGAATTCCACAAATCATGATTTAAAGGCTTAAAGTTACAGAGAATCCACCATTTATTCTAGTTCAAGTGACCCGAGCCCCATGCTTCAGAGGAAGAAGAAAACTCCCCAGGGTCTCTGGCAATCTAACCTGGGGGAGAATTCCTTCCTACTCCCAAATAGGGCAGTCAGTCAGACCCTGAGGGTGTCAGTGGAACTCACCAGCCAGATACCTGAGAAAGAATTCTTTGTAGTAACTCAGAGCCCTCCCCATCTAGTGCACCATCTCCAGCCATTGGAGATATTTGCTACTAGCAGTCACAGATGGGCCACATGCCACTGTAGGCAATCTTATCACACCATCCCCTCCACAAGTTTATTAAGCTCAGTCTTGAAGCCAGTTAGGTTTTTTGCCCCCACTGCTCTCCTTGGGAGGTTGTTCCAGAACTTCACTCCTCTGAGGATTAGAAACCGTCATCTAATTTCAAGCCTAAACTTGTTGGCGGCCAGTTTATATCCATTTGTTCTTGTCTTCACATTGGCACTTAACTTAAATAACTCCTCACCTTCCCTGGTATTTATCCCTCTGATGTATTTAAAGAGAGCAATCATATCTCCCCTCAGCCTTCTTTTGGTTAGGCTAAACAACCCACACTCTTTGAGTCTCCTCTCATAAAGTAAGTTTTCCATTCCTTGGATCATCCTAGTAATCCTTCTCTGCACCTGTTCCAGTTTGAATTCATCTTCCTTAAGCATGGGAGACCAGAATTGCACACAGTATTCCAGAGGAGATCTCACCAGTATAATGGTACTAACACTTTCCTCTCTCTACTGGAAATATCTCACCTGATGAATTTTAGGTGAGATATTTCCTTTTTCACTGTTGCATCACATTGGTGGGTCATAGTCACCCTGTGATTAACCAATACACCCAGGTCTTTCTCCTCCTCTTTTGCTTCCAACTGATAAATCCCCAGCTTATAGCAAAAATTCTTGTCATTAGTCCCTAAATGCATGATCTTTCACTTTGCACTATTAAATTTCAGCCTATTATTCTAGTTTTCAAGTTCATCCAACTCTTCTGGTATGAGGTTCCAGTCTGCCTCCGTATTGGCAATACCTCCCAACTTTGCGTCATCCATACATTTTATTAGCACTCTCTCACTTTTTGTATCAAGATCATTAATGGAAATGTTAAATAAGTTTGGTCCCAAGACTGAGCCCTGAGGAACTCCACTAGTAACTCCCTCCTGACAGTTCACCTTTCAGTATGACCCATTGTAATGTTCTTTTTAACCGGTTCCTTACCCACCATTCAATTCTTGTATGAATCCCAACCCTCTCCAATTTAGCTAATAATTCCCCCTGTGGAACTGTATCAAATGCCTTTCTGAAATCCAGGTAGATTAGATCTACTGCATTTCCTTTGTCTAAAAATTCAGTTATTTTCTCAAAGAAAGAACTCAGGTTGGTCTGGCACAATCTACCTTTTGTAAAACCTTCTTGTATTTTATCCCAATTACCATTTACATCTATGTCCTTAACTACTTTCTCTTTCAAAATTTGTTCCAAGACCTTGCATACAATTGAGGTCAAACTAACAGGCCTGTAGTTTCTCAGATTACATTTCCCCCCCTTTCTTAGAAAGAGGTACTATATTAGCCATTCTCCAGTCACAGGGTATGATCCCCAAGTTAATGGATTCATTAAAAATCCTTGCAAGTGGGCTTGCAATTTCATGTGCCAGTTCCTTTATTATTCTTGGGTGGAGAATATCTAGGCCCCATGATTTGGTCCCATTAAACTGTTTGAGTTTGACTTCCACCTTATATGTGGTAATTTTTACTTCCAGACCCTTGTTTCCATTACTCACCTTGCCACTACCCCTAAGCTTCTCACTCCCCTTAGTAAAAACTGAGGTAAAGTATATTTGTTTATGTGCTGGGTCCTGCCTAGATTATCTTTGATCTCCACACCAATCTGAGTGTTTAGTAGTCCCACTTCTTCTTTCCTTATTTTCTTTTTATTTATATGGCTAAAGAACCTTTTACTATTGCTTTTAATTTCCTTTGCAGGTCCAGCTCTGGTTAGCAGTTCTCACTTCTTCCCTATCCTTTTTTACCTTTTCTTGCTGATACATTGCATCTTCCATTCTTTGTAGACTTTCTGCTTTGTCTTAATCACCTCTTTGAGATGCTTTTTCATCCCGTTTGGTTTGCGACCCTTCCCTATGAATTTTTCCCCCTTGCTTGGGATGCAAGCTTCAGATAGTTTCTGCAACTTTGACTTAAAGTAATTCCAAACCTCCTCCACATTCAGATCCTTGACTTCTTTAGTCCAGTCCACTTCCCTAACTAATTCCCTTCATTTTTTTTAAGGTTTGCCTTTTTGAAATAAAGGACCCTAGTCTATCCCTCCATTTAGTTTAAACTGAATTAGCTTATGATTGCTCGACCCAAGATTGTCCTCTACAACCAGTTCTTCTATGAGGTTCTCACTACCTACCAATACTAAGTGTAAAATTACTTGGATGGCAAGAGAGAGATCACTTGATCATTGCCTGTTAGGTTCACTCCCTCTGGGGCACCTGGCATTGGCCACTGTCGGTAGACAGGATACTGGGCTAGATGGACCGTTGGTCTGACCCGGTACAGCCTTTCTTATGTTCTTATGTTAAAATGGCATCACTTCTTGTTGGTTCAGTGATCATTTGATGAAGATATCTATCAGCTATCATATCCAGAAATATCTAGGTTCTATCTAGTCTCTACGGTGCCACAAGTACTCCTGTTCTTCTTTTTTCTAGGTTCTATCATTATTGGTAGCACCTGTCTTCCAATCTATTGCTGGGAAATTAAAATATCCCATAATCACACAATTCCCAGTAGTATTTATTTCATTAAAAATATAAAAGTGGTCTCTAACCATATCCAGATTGTATGGTGGGGTCTGTAGTATAGTCCAAGCTCTATCCCAGTGGAGCCTCTGTTAGCTTTGATTAGTATTAGTTGTATTTATTTAGAATTAAGCTTATGTTTAACTTCCTGTTTATTGAAGTTTATGGTTATATATATATCCACTGATTTTAACACTGCAAAGTTATGTAAAGCATTTGACATGCTTAGAAATATGTATATGTTACCATCTGTTATCATAAAACCAATACATAGAATATTTTAAAAAATGAACCTGATTTTCAGATATATTGCACATTTGTAATAGGTGTTATTACCACATGCATTTTTAGATTAGTGGGCAATGGAAAATAAGTATATTTTCCTTCAAACATTAAGAATCATATTCTTCTACCCTTCCACATGCTAAATACTACCATTCTGGGACTACTCCCAGAGGAAGGTACTACTCACAGTGAGTAAAGGTGGCAGAATCTGCTCCTTAATTAGTGGAATGAATAATAGACAGAACGGTATGGCTACACAGCAGCTGGGAGGTGTAATTTGCAGTTTGGGTAGATATACACTTGGTAGCTTTGATCAAGCTAGCAGGCAAAAAATAGCAGTGTGACCAATGTGGCTTGAGCTGAGTATGTACCTCGGATCTCAGATGGGACTGTACTTAGGCAGCAAACCCAAACTGCCACCCATGCCACTGCGACCAAACTGCTATTTTTAGAGTACTAGCTCGATCAAAGCTAGCATGTGTATGTCTACATAAACAGTTCCCAGCTGCAGTGCCGATGTACCCAGAGAGAAAAATCTTAGCACGGGTAAACCTTGCTTTTCTCTCTTATAAAATAAGATGTATGCAAATACTAAGGCACAGTTAGTGGGAACGTAGTCCTTACTTCATCTACCAAATAGAAAGTGACACTTATTGTAGGTGCACGCTATGGGGGTCATAGAATTGTGACACAGGAAGACTTGTGCCAATTGCAGGTCGATATCAGTTCTAACTTGTCACTGACACAGAGATGCCCTGGCAACCAAGAGAAACAAATTATGGTCAAGGTTAAACTGCTCACACGTGGTTTCCTAGTGAGTGGCAAGCCAAATTCTTTCAGAATAATGAGTGGGTGGCAATCGTTCACTCAATCTGTCATTTTCAGTGGACACTGATTTCTTTTGAGGATTGAGCTGCAGAGGTATCTACAATGCAATATAAAGAGTCACTGCATTGTGGAGGTGAAAGGCTGATGTGACACAGCAGCATCACACAGGAAGAGGATGCATCTTGTTAAATGTTGCTTGTGGTGCTTGAATGCAGAGGTGCTACATCAACAGTGACAAGCATCACACCCCCAGTGCAAACAGTGGAAAAACAAGTAACAATTTCAAGCAGCATACACACTTCCCAAAGGCAAGTCTCCCTGGCTGCGAACTGCTGAATATGCTTCGTTTTTATTTCGTTATTTTCCTGTGGGCTGGGAGTGGGTGAGCACATCTGATAAAAACTGAAACTTGTTTAAAATTGGGCCCTGGTCAGAAGTATATGTGCAGAGCTGGACACTGACACCTGAATGACAATGACTGAAAGATGTAGGGAAAGCCTAAGGTGAGTCCAGTCGAGCTCCCTTTTCAATCACTCATCTCTGTGTGTAGCTCAATGGCCCCTCCTGCTGCCACAGCTCCACCCCCATGCCCTCAGCTGAGTGGTCCCTCTGCCACAGGCCCCTCCAGCTGCCCTCTGCCCTCTTCCCCCCACCCTCCACTGAGTGGCCAGCTCAGGAGGGTCCCTGCCCTCAGGGACAGCCTGTCTGCCCTGGGAATGAGGGAAGCAGATGGAGGCCAGGGTGGAGGCTGCGTGAGGAGAGGCTGCTAGGAACCGGTTGGCAAGGTGGCAGCCGAAGTGCAAGGGGGTGCTGGGTGACAGCAGTGGGGTGAGTCTCCTGCTCGCCCAGAGGGGCTACACGCGCTGGCCTAGGGAAAGATGGGTTCCACTCCCCAAGCAGTCAGGGAGGGCATCAAGTGCTGGCCCCAGAGGTGGACATGGCCTGACGGGAGGCCAGAACTGCAGGTGGAGAAGGGGTCCCGTCGCACAGAGCCGAACGCCCCCTGAGGGAGAGCCCCCCCGCAGCATCAAATCCAGGCCTGACATCAACCTTGTCAATTTGTGGTTCCTGGAGAGTTTATTGGGATTTAGAAATGGCTGCATTGACCCTCCCAGAGCCTGTTTCTCCTCGGGCCACGCTGTGCTCCTCAGTACCCAAGGAAACAGTTTTGAATGTAAACAAATCGTATAAGTCGGAGTGAACGGCAGTGATCACAGGTTAAAATGGTAAAAAGGGCATTAGGAGTATCCTGGGGCTTGCCCAGAGTTGCCCATGGAGAGACTGATGTAAGCACCCAGGAACCCCTGGGCTCAGTCCTCCCTGTGTGGTGCATGTCCTGTTTACACGGGCCTGGGAAGGAAAGTCAAAGCAGACTGGTACTGGGGGGAAGTGAATTGGAGCAGGGACTGTGATCCTTTCATCACTCAGGTCAGTCGGGGTATTGTGTACATAGAGAAATTCCCCTACTATTGTGGGGAAAATCCTTCACTTACACATAGGGATAACTTACTTGCCAGAACCAGTCTGTATTCATTTTGCTGTCTTCCTCTAACAGTGTTATGGTTAAAAAAAAGAAATAGTGCAATGACTCTTGGGTAAAAAAAAGGGTAAAAATACTGGCCACAGGAATTCTTACTTTGCTTCCCTGCCTGTTACTGAGGTAGACCCAAAACCTTACAGTGTCTCCATTGCATGCTTATCATTACAGGAATTTTTCTAGGTAAATTTGCAGAAGTGACCAGTACTTTGGGGAACTTCAATTTTGGGGTCTGACTTTGAAAAAAAAATATAGCGGCTACTTTCTGAAAAATCAAGCACCTCAGCATGGCTTAAAATCACTACTAGTCTCTCTTGAAAATTTAAGCCTTTAACCTTTTCCCCGAGTGATTGTGTGAGAACACCATTCCTAGGTTATGGGTCTCCAAAGAGACATGTAAGTATACTTAATCTCAACATCTTCCTTATTCCTAGTTTATGTGTAACCTAGTTTTCTCTGCTGAAGGTTGTGAATAACAGATGTCACATCATTGTCCTTACTGTCTTAGCTAAGCTATAATTGAACATAGCTTTTGGTATGCTCTCAGCATTGTTTGTATATTGCAAGTCATCCAAGTACTAATATTGAATTTCTTCCACCGAAAAGTAGCCCCTAGGGCAAAAAACAAACCAGAAATAATTACATTCATCTAGTGAACCACGGACCTCATTTGAATATCATTGCCTCATCTCACTGTGTTGTGCACATAAGCTAAGAATAGATTATTTCCGTCTGACATTAGATTGTTGGTTTGCATTCCAGTGAATCCAAGATGCTCTACTTTGAGCTCAGGAAAAGCTAATGCTTTAGGTGGGAGGGAGAAGGCATAGGACTTTTTTTTTTTTTAAGACCTATTATGTGTTCTATTGCAAGGTCTGTCGCAAAACCTTCCAGTTTTTATTTGAACCCATTTTATACAGCACTTGCCATTTTCTACGGACCAATATTTTTATCGCTTCCAATCTGTAAGTGTTAAATGACAGGGGATATATGTCAGCCTGGTTATATGTCTGGTTTAAATCTCTTTGCATTCTACCTGAAGCTCATTAGTCCTCTTGTTTCTGTGCTGTCAGCAAGTTGAACCAGTTCGCAGTTAGTGCTTTCCTTGGAGTCATTCATATAAATTAGGAACATCACAGATTCAAATGCTGACCAACAGTACATGGGATTTCACTTAATATTTCTACTAAGTGTGACAAAGCTCTCTTGCAGGTGCATCACGCTTGTTAAGTTATTTATCATCTTTTTAATTTGTTGCACTGCATTTCTCCTAGCACACACTGTAATGTGGGCAGAAACCTTCAGTCAAGTGGCATTTATCATGGATCATTTCAAAATTTAGGTTTGTATATACAATACAATGTTGCATGTTTCCTCTTCTACATATGTCTCAGCACCTGATGACTAACATTTTAAATTAAAATATCAATATACCTGAATACTGTATTTTTTTACCATTTTTAAAAACTAATCTTTTCAGACTTCTCCTTATATTTATATTTTTCAAACATAAAAATCACATGAATTATATATATATTTTTTAAATTACAGAAAATTATCAAATAATCTACATAGAAAACCTTCTATGTAGGTTCCTCAAATAACTCAGCACCAGAATTATATAACACTGTCAAGAAGATGTTGTTGTCTAGTGAATTAGACCAGATGGACTGCTGGTTTCTAGTCTCGGCTCTCCCAGTGATGCTCTGGGTGAATTTGGGACTCCTCAGACTCTCTCTGAGCATTAACTTACTTATCTGTAAAATGGAAATAATATTCACCTACTGTATAGCACAAAGGTATTTTATAGTTTAGTAAATTATTTGTAAAGCTCTTTGAAGACTTTTGTTAAACGATGCATGTAAGTGAAAAGTATTTTGTCACCTCTTCAAAATTCTCCATATCAATGCAGATAAATGCAAATATTGCAACTATTTTTCAAATTGCAGGTGTGTTATTGTAATTGCCTGATCCAAAAACCATTTAAGTTAATGGAAAAGTTTCAAATGACTTAAATGGGCTTTGAAAAAGGCCCTAAATGCTTTGCAGTCTATAAAGGTTCAATGATAAACTAGGTTTTATCAAATGTTTGTTAAAAGTGCTGCACATTATTAACTTTTCTTTTAGCAGGGACATTGCCAAAATTATGGGAACAAGAAACACAGTTGTCACCACTGAGGTCCTCAATATAATTTAGATAACATCAATAATGTCACACAAAAGAGCAGTTAAAGTATATCACCTACAGCATTATAGAGTGAATGACAAAACCACTTTCAAAAGATTCACATCCATGATTTTAATAAAAACAAAGAGGAACAATCATGAAAGCAGAAGTACACGTTCATATACATAACAATAGCCTTCCTTTCTGGTACATCATTTGTGAAGTGATTTACTTTTTAACAGCTGGTGAATAAGTGATGCAAATGTAATGTTCTGTTTTTTCACTCACAGAATGCATTTTTTCTGCAAGGTCGGTTTGATCCAAAGTCCATTGAAAGTCAATGGCTGTCTTTCTATTGATTTCTACCATCTTTGGATCAGGACCAGAGTGATTCATAATGAATTACTGTGTTATGCATTAATCATGGATCTGAATTTGTTCCTATTGTAGTGAACAGCAAAGTAGTGGCCTCAAGAGTCTTTATCTTTAGTTATAAACTAAGTCATCTTTGCAATTCTTTCTGTGCTTGATGGCCAGAAATTTGGCAGAAACTTGGACTCATGCATTCAGGACAGATTAGTGCTTATATCTTTGTTCATATTTTTTTTAGGAGAGTGTCTATATGCAATGTGATATGGCAAGTATGCAGATGATAACACAAGAGCATAAAGAAACTACTTCCAGGGTGTAAAATAGATTAATTTTGTTGGATCAGAGAGTAAATGATTTCTCGCCGTTTATTCTTCTGGCTTCTCTTTTTAGTCTTGTTTTAATTGTGCTTTAAAAAACCCCATAAATTGCTAGTGCAAAACGAACTAATTACATGGAATACAAAGAAATCAGAGTTAATTTAAAAACCAAAGTAACTGTTCTATGGCTATTATATGACCTATCTTTAAGTTTAGAGCTGTTAGAGTTCAACAGGAACACTTCTCCAGATGTTATCATCTACCTTTCTGTAGCCAATAAATTAAAAAAGGGAATGTACCAAGATCCTAGGGTTACAGCCCCTTTGGGATACAATGGGCCAGATTCATCCAGGAGGTAACTCCACTGACTCTTCAATAAACACTAAACACTAACGACACTGGGCACATGGGCATGGCCAGCATCGAACAAGTGCGTGCCTCAGTTTCCTTCTTCTTGGGATAATGAGCCACTGCACACATTGGGGTAGGAATTAAGAGAGGACCACAAGGGTGGATCCATGGCACAGACCATACAAGAAGATTGCACAGTATGACTGGGATTCCTATCCCTTCCCCTCTCTGTAGGCCCAGGGAAGGTGGTGTCAGTGACCAGGATGTAGGCGGTTGTGCCTCGTGGTTAAATCGGAGTCAAGCCTCATTTGTCAGGCAGAAGTAGAAAGCCAGGGATTGAAGCCTGCGGTCATGGGCCAGGTGCCAGAGCTAAGGATCAGAGCCAAAGTCTGAAGTCTGAAATCTGAGCTGAGATTCAGGACTGGGTTACCTGGAGCGAGAGAAGGCTGGGGCCAAGGCAGGAGCAGGGCTGGGAATAAGCATACATGGAAGCTATCACAGCTATGGGCAAATACTTTGAGCAGCCACCAAACTACTGCTGATGGTGGGCCTAACAGCTGTTTACTGACTCTTCCAGGCAATCAGGCAGTGCAGCCAATCAGGCTGCCTACAACAGACCAGCTGTGCTCATTAGGTTGTTTGGAGACTGACTTTGCTGCAGGGCCTGATTCCTGACATGTGGGCAGTGTTGAAGCCTCCTTAAGTGGAATGGTTATTCACACAGATGAATGATAGTAAGTAGTAATTTACTGACATGAGCAGTCCCACTGGAGGGCATTGGCCTACTCAATATGAGTAAGTGTGGCAGAAACACAGTGAGAATAAGTAAATGACTCAAAGGGAAAGTTTGTGGAATAAAAGTCACATCTCATAGTCCCAGTCCAGTGACTTAATCCCTCTCTTCAATAGGTTTGCACAGCTGACTGGAAGTTAGTTGGGCTGGTCAAATTTTCAGTTAAAACTGTTTTTCAACAAAAAAATGGGTTTTTGACTAAACAATTCATTTTTTAAAAAGTTGGCTTTCTGCAGAAAATTTCCATTTTCATCAAAAAACTGAACACTAAAATGCTGAAATGGAATGCTGAAAACCAAACCATTTTGATTCTGAAATGCCAGATTCCCCAATAAGATTTAATCTTCACAGGACTGCCTCCCATCACCTATAGTACATCATGAAAAATGTAGCATGATCAGGGAACCTGCTCTACAAAGGAGAATTGAAGTAAGAGACACGCTAACTAAAACACCCAGAAGGCACTGCAGCAGCATTTCAGAATCAATGTATTTTGATTTTGGAATATTTTGGGTTTTGATTTTTTACCAAAAGCTCAACATTTTTTTCAGAATAAAAAAAAATCCATTTTTGACCAGCTCTAGAACTTAGTAAACAGTTCTACTGATGATACCCAAAAAAGGAATAGAACCCTGCTCACTCTCAGCTTTGTTTATTCTGCAGGACTAGGAGGAGTTAAAAATTGACAAACTTTTTTCCATTGAAAAATACTATTTTATCAAATTCTAAATATGTTTCCATGACAATTTGGTTGGGAAAGTTTCTTAGATTCAGGATTGAATTTCTGGTCAAAACAAGAGAGAATCAGGGACTGCAGGGACTTGAGCTTTGGCCTCACATCCCAAGTGAGTGCTCTAACTACTGGGCTAATGACTATTATGGGGTAGGAATTTCTCTCTTGCTCTCTCAAAGTTTCATTTTCTGTTGGATGCAGAATGAAAACAAAATTTCTAAACTGATTTTTTTCATTAAATGGAAGTGTTGTTTTCTGGCCAGTGCACACATGCATGCATTCTTTCTCTCACTATATTAAAACTTCTGCTTGTCATGAAAAGGAGCAGGACTGAATACACATAGGGAGTGGATTCGTTTAGAAAGAGGGTACATTTTTATATATTAACTTTTCAAGTAGAAACACTCTGCAAATGTAGCCACTTACACATCAAGTATAAATCCACTTCCCACTGTTTGCAGAGGAGACATACACACATGTACGTATACTGAAATTGAAAATAAGGACTCCTGTGCACCTTTCCCACTCCATATGCTCCCTGCCATATGCAAACTGTCAGTCACACTGCAGGATACAGCAGTCAGAACAGGCCTGCAAAAAACTGTCTTTTCAAATCTTCCCCAAAAGTATCTCAGCTTTTACACACTGAATTCCCATCTGATAGTAGCACGTGTTTGGGAAAGGCCCAAACCTCTGTAAAAAATGAGATGATTTTGTATGCCTGAAAACTGTAGGTGGCACAGTTATTTATAGCTGTACTGTATGTGGCAAACTATAAGGAGCTGAAAATAACCCGCCCAAGGTATCCTTTGACAATGTGCACCTAAGGCAGTGGCTCTCAACCTTTCCAGGCTACTGTACCCCTTTCCGGAGTCTGATTTGTCTTGAGTACCCCCAAGTTTCACCTCACTTAAAAACTGCTTGCTTACGAAATCAGACATAAAAATACAAACGTGTCACAGGACACTATTACTGAAAACTGCTTACTTTCTCATTTTTACCATATAATTATAAAAGAAATCCACTGGAATATAAATATTGTACTTACATTTCAGTGTAGAGTATAAAGAGCAATATAAACAAGTCATTGTCTGTATGAAATTTTAATTTCTACTGACTTCGCTAGTGTTTTTTATGTAGGCTGTTTTAAAAATAGGCAAATATCTAGATGAGTTGATGTACCCCTGGAAGACCTCTGCATACCCCTGTGGTACGCATACCCTTGGTTGAGAACCACTGACCTAAGGCATTTTCAAAAGGTTCAGAAGGCATTTTTTAAAAATATTCTTTTCATATTTGTATTCCCTATCTATATTGAAGTTGAGGTTAGCATGTGTGCTGTTACTGTGAAAAAGGACCCAAATATGGACATTCACTCATAATTCTTTGTGATTTACTTTCTGCCATTCCGAATAACTGTACTCTAGAAGATGCATTCTCTGGGTCTTTCAGTTTAGTTTACTTAGAAAAGGGCAACCTTTTCTCTTCTCTCTGCATGTTTATCTCTTCCAGGTGGCAAAGGGTTATGTTTTGCAACTGTAATGAACATGTGTTACTCTTCTATTATTTGTTTTTAGGCAATATAATGAGATGAGGGCTAAATAAGAATGAGCTCTGAAGCTGTGTGTTTACAAAGGACATGGACAGGGCTGGCATACTGACTTGCCCTCTGGGAAATAAAAGTTGCTGCCCTATGTGGGATGCTAACAAAGGAATTAATACTATTCCTTTAATGGGATGCACTTTGGATCGCATCGTAGTACCAAAAATACAGAGTGGTGAGACTCTGGGCTCATTTCTGCATACGTCACTAATCAGAGACTGAGATCGTTGTATGCTCTGGAACATTGAAGTAGTGCCATAACTAACTGTTGCAAGTGCTGAAATTTAAATATGTATTATCCAGTGTCAATGGATACCAACTAATAACAGGCTTCCTAATCTAACCCATCTCTGCATTAAGCGGAGGAAAAAACATCCTGTGGCTCTGGTGGTGCAAAGACAGAATTCCCTCCTCATCTCCTGAGAAAATGATTTATCCTAATGTGGGGGAGCTCCCAATGGGCAGAGTCGTCATGCTCAGCTCCTACACCACTCTCCCACTGCAGCTCCAGTATAGGGGGCATTGGAGCACATCACTCCCCAGATTTCTCCGAATGGTAGATGGTTCCTTGGTGACCATTGCCAGCTGCTGTGGCTTAGTACTGCCTAAGAACACTGAATGGATCTCCACCTCAACTGACAATTTGTCCCCTGATGTTTATTTTTGGCCCATCATATTATTCCCACTTCCAAACTTGTACATTAGCTTCCTGTAAAATTTCTTATGGATTTAGACATTATTTTATTAACCTACAAGACACTTAGGGGTAAATCCCATGGATCTCTCAACCACAGAAGGCCTTGAATGCAGTAACCTGGTGCTGCTGTTTCACTGTATGGTGTGTGTTGGGGGAGGGCAAACTGTGGGAGGCAGGTCCACAACCACCGTGCGCAAGAGTTGTGTTCTGCAGGAGGCTTTTTGAGATCAGGACAGGGGAAGTTGCACGGGTAGCCACAATGCAGCTCCATTACTGCTTCTCTGCCTGAGAGAGAGGACTTCTTCATTTCTATCTGCAGACAAACTATTTTACTCAGGCTGTGCATTGAGATGAGGATTTGACCTTTAATTGCTATAGACCAGTTTACCTGACCAACTGCTTACTACCATATGTTTTGCAGCTGCTTACTAAGGTCAGAATCAGATGGCTACTTAGTTTGTCCTACTTATAATCTTGTGATATTGAGAGCCAGAGCTTTTTCTAATTATGCTGGTCGATTGTTAAACTTACTTTCTATCTCTACTTTAAAACTGCCCAGTCTGTTTCACCATTTAGAACTACATTAAAGAAATACATTTGTGACTGCTTTTAACAGTTCTTAAATATTGATCATTTTTAATTAGTTTTATTGTAAAACACCCTTGTGGATCTGGTCAAGGACACAGTATAAATGCATTGTGGTGGTGATGTTGACCCAGCACAAATGTCTTCAGTTCTTTTATCTATATCTATATCTATATCCTGCACACTCTAGGAAAGACAGACAGGGTTTTATTATAAAATATGTCTCCCATGTATACTGAACGTGGCAGTCATTATGTTTTGTTTTTTAATTAAAGTCACACAAACTGGAATGGGAAAAAAAAGTTTCTGCTTTTAATAAAAAAGTGCTACAGTTTCCTCAGGAATGGACCCAAATAGTACAATGTACAATTATGATACTGCAGTGTTTGTGGGGGAGGTGTCATTGTACGATTTTTGTGACCTTCTTCACATAAGGCAGAATATGATAGTGAGTAAGAAACGTTAATTATTTTAGACTTGATTCAGTTTAAAAAATAACGAGTTTCTGTGTTGCAGTAGCCCACACAAAGCCATAGAAGCCAGATGTCTTTTTCCCTCCTCAAATTCAAATAAATCCTTTATAAATTAGTGTGGAGAAACAATAGAAATCCAGTTTTAATTATATGCTACAATCAAGAGGGCATTGTATACCCGAATTGGCAAAGCCTGTTGCTGTGTATTTTAAGCAAGATGAAAGTGACAGAAGAAACGAGAGAAGGAAAAAAACCCACAGCATCTGTACTATAGGATGTTGTAGGGAACCGCTTGATATTTATTGTATTTCTTTTCAAGATTTTATGTCTAGTATCCTTCTTTTAACATGCAAGAAAAAGCATTAAGGAGTCTCAAACATATTAAAATGAGTTATAAATTAATTTCTTGGAGTCAAAGCCACAGATCCCAAAGGGATGTTAACATATATGTCATTCCTTTTGGCACTTAATGAGGCTCTGTTAAATCCTTCATCATTAATCTTTACAGAAATGAATGAGGACAAGAGGGGAAAATATCCCTCCACATTCTGCTATTTATAACTTCATGCAACTTGCCAGAAGTAAGCAAAATTATTATAAATTTGCTTTCTTCATTAACTTGCTGTGTCAACTGCCAGATTTATACAACTGCCTTTGTAATATATCAAAACTGCAGTGTGGCAGATTCCAGAATTAATGCCCACACTGTCATAAATATTGAATTTTCTAAATTCACCATCTGATTCCCCCCCCCCTCCAAACAGAACAGATCAAAATAATCAGCTGTTTATGCTTCAGGATACTTACTGTGTAAATTTAATGTTCTGTTCTTGATTAGGAAATAAGATTCAATAAGTTTTTTAAATGCGGCTGCCAATAGCTTTTGGCCAATAGGTCTCCCAGTACTCACTCTCTTCTTTTCTCCAAATTTTGCTAAGCACAGATTGAAAGATAAACATTATCATCAATATTAGTTTTATGTATAAAGATTTTGCCGTATCATATTAAAAACATAAATTTGGAATCACTTGGCACTTCTCATAGTTAGTCTATAACTGCAAAACAGTAAATCTGAAGTTTTTTGGCTCTAAAGGTACTATTGGTAAAAAAATCAGTGTAAAATAGATGGTAGGGCTAATGATATTTAGCAAAGAATAGAGCCGAAAAGTTTTTCACCGCGAATAATATATACTGACCACCAGCAATATTATTGTCAGCTATTAGCAGTACAGCATTACTTGGGCTGAATAACAAAAGAGTGTTAATGATTGAATAAGCTTATTCTGAAATAATATATATATAAATTACAGTTAACTATATTAAAGTGATATAGAGTATCTGCCAATCAAGGGATTGTTAACTGGCTGTTTCATTTCTTATCTGCATTTGAAACTATTTGCCTCATCTCACCCTGTGACTCAAAAGGATCAAACTGAATTCAGGTCTCAAAGATTTATTTAATATCCCTAACCCCAGTATAACATTTCACTACCATAAGCCTCATTCAGATAAATGGAAGTTTAAAATATATTTTTTTTAATATAAATTGTTTCAGCACTGGCTAAGCTCCCCCTTGTGGTCAGACAACAGGCCACTGTATTGGACCCAACCCTTCCCCCTTGTGGTCAGGCAACAGGCCACTGTATTGGACCCAACCCTTGGATCCCACGTGCATTTAAGCATGCAATAGCAGTCTTAGCCCAGAATTTCCTCTCTTCTGAAGATTGTATCTGTTCCTGTCTGGATACTAGCATACATTTTTAGAGTGCATAATTCAAAATAAATAGGATTTGCAACCCCTTTGAAGATAACTATAACATCTAGTTTCAAAGGTCGGCTACATGTTTAGTCATGTGTCACAACCCATCTGTTGATCACAGGCCACATGGAACCACAAATCAAAGGGCCAAACTCTAACTGTCTAGATGCAGCAAGTTGCTTGAAAACATTACTATTGAAATAACTAGTAAAGTTGACTACAGGAAAACTGAACATAAACAAAAAAATCAGTTGCATCAATGGACAAAACTGAAGTGGGACAAACTCAGTAAATTCACATAGGATAATGGAGATAAAAGTGAAGGAAAAAGGGGTTGAGAACAGTCAATAGCTGGAACAGAAGATTAGGCATAGAGCCATTCTGGGGGATTTGGGCCAGATATAGCCTGAGGCTGTACTTAAGCCACTCTGGGCTTGCGATGTTTAGATGTTAGTTTGAATGGCTATAAAAGTTTAATTAATGTCTGAGTGGGAGTACAGAGTAAGTTGAATGGAGAATTACAATGCAAAAACTGCTTTCCCACAAAGGATTTGTCTATTAGTTTTGTATAAATTTAAAAAACCTGTTAAAATATGTATGTTAGGATTTTTTCCTTGTAAAAAGCCTTTAAAGAAACTTGTCAGAAGGTTTAGATTTTGTATCATAGTCTTGATAATTATTTCATAGCTGTATCCATTTCCTTCCATTAACTCAGAGGTTTCTTTATAAATATTTTGCAAAAAACAAACCAAAAGCCTTTGCATTTGCATTTTTGTTACACAGACAACTGAGAACAATGTATTTGTTTAACATTATGTAAGTGGCTGTGCGGAACCAAATGGCAAAACAACTGAAAAATTGAATGTTTTGTCCAGTAATGGTAAACTACATGAGTCCATGTTTATTGACATACATCAATCACCAACTGTGGTCAGGTAGAATTTTTCCCCATGGTAAAGCACTGCACAGCTAATTGTGTATGGAGTTGATATCTTCCTTCTGAAGTATTCAGCACTAGCTCACTCAGCCTACCGGATTCTGCACCAGATGAACCATTAATATGTTAAATATTTTATTTATATTATATATATTACATTACATGTACATCTGGAACAGTAGTCTGTGTCTAACTCCATATATATTTACACACATGAAAAAAGTATATAATAAATGCAAGTCATCATATGAATGTAACATCCATATACATTGACAATGGCATTTACTACGTCTCTTTGAAAGCATCTGCCCACTGGTTCATCTCCATTGGGCCTTACTCTAGCATTCCATAAACTCTGCACCACAAACCCTTTTCCTTCAATCACACAGTTTATAAAAAAAATTCAACCTGCCTGAGAATGCTTCCTTTCTCCTACCCAAATGCAGAATTCTCCACTCTTTGTCATCCAAAGTAACACTGGTCTATGGATTGGGCCAGGCAACATTCAATCTTGCAGCAGTAACAGATTTATATAGCTGGTACAATATCTTGCTATCCATGAGGACTAGAATTGGGAGCCTTATACCATTTGAAAGCAGATTTTACAGGTCTTTAGAGGATGAACAATATATCTTATTTTACATCTTCATATATCCTTCAGGAGCATCTATATGTGGCTGTCTGACTGAGTTCCTGTTGAAGTGATCACTTTAATACTTCTGGGCTTTTATTTATTGCATTAAGGATAAAAGATATAAACAAGGGTGATGTCGTGGTAGGAATCTACTACAGACCACCTAATCAGAAAGAAGAAGGGGATGAGGCTTTTTTTAAACAACTAACAAAATCATCCAACTCACGGACATAGTGATGATGGAGGACATCAACTACCCAGACATCTATTGGGAAAATATCACAGATTATCCAACAAGTTCTTGGAATGTATTTATTTCAGACGGTGGAGAAAGCTACTAAGGGTGAGGCTGTTCTAGATTTGATTTTGACAAATAGGGAGGAAGTGGTTGAAAAAAGTGGAAGGCAGCTTAGGTGAAAATGATCATGAAACCATAGAGTTCATGATTCTAAGGAATGGTAGGTAGGAAAACAGCACAATAAAGATAGTGAATTTCAAGAAGGCAGACTTTAGCAAACTCAGGGAGTTGGTAGGTAAGATCCCATGGGAAGCAAGTCTAAGGGGAAAAGCAGTTCAAGAGAGTTGGCAGTTTTTCAAGGAGACATTAGTAAGGGCATAAGAACAAACAATCCCACTGCATAGGAAAGATAGGAAGTATGGCAAGAGACCACCCTAGCTTAACCAGGAGATCTTCAATGATCTGAAACTCAAAAAAAGAGTACTACAAAAAGTGGAAACTAGGTCAAATTACAAAGGATAAATATAAACAAACATCTAGAGATAAAATTAGAAAGGCCAAGGCGCAAAAGAAGATTAAACTAGCTAGAGACATAGGAGTAACAAGAAAACATTCTACATATATATTAGAAGCAAGAGGAAGACCAAGGACATGGTAGGCCTATTATTCAATGAGGAGGGAAAAACAATAACAGAAAATGTGGAAATGGCAGAAGTGTTAAATGACTTTTTGGTTTCAGTTTTCACCAAAAAGTTTAGTAGTGATTGGACATATAACATAGTGAACTCTAGTAAAAATGAAGTAGGAACTGAGGCTAAACTAGGGAAAGAACAAGTTAAAAATTACTTAGGGCTTGTCTTCACTTACTGGGGGATTGACGAGCGGCAACTGACGCATCAGCGGTCGATTTAGCGGGTCTAGTGAAGACCTGCTAAATCGATCGCAGATCGTTCTCTTGTCAACTCCTGTACTCCACCGGATCGAGAAGAGTAGGGGAAGTTGATGGGAGATGCTCTTCCATCAACATCGTGTAGTGTGGACCCTGCGGTAAGTAGATCTAAGATACGTCGATTTGAGTTACACTATTAACGTAACTCAAATTGTGTAGCTAAGATTGAATTTCCCCTGTAGTATAGACAAGACCTTAGACAAGTTAGATGTCTTAAAGTCACCAGGGCCTGATGAAATACATCCTAGAATTCTCAAGGATTTGACTGAGGAGGTATCTGAGCCATTAGTGATTATCTTCAAAAAATCATGGGAGACAGGAGAGATTCCAGAGGACTGGAAAAGGGCAAATATAGTGCCAATCTAGAAAAAGGGGAATAAGGACAACCCGGGGAATTAGGGACCAGTCAGCTTAACTTCAGTACCCGGAAAGATAATGGAGCAAATAATGAAGCAATCAATTTGCAAACACCTAGAAGATAATAAGGTGATAAGTAACAATCAGCATGGATTTTTAAGAACAAATAATGTCAAACCAACCTAATAGTTTTCTTTGAAAGGGTAACAAGATATGTGAATGGGGGGAAGTGATAGATTTGGTATATCTTGACTTTAGTGAGGCTTTTGATACAATCTCACATTATCTTCTCATAAACAAACTAGGGAAATACAATTTAGATGGAGCTACTATAAGGTGAGTGCATACTTGGTTGGAAAACCGTTCCCAGAGAGTAGTTATCAGTGGTTAACAGTCATGCTGGAAGGGGATATCAAGGGGGGTCCCAGAGGGATCTGTTCTGGGTCTGGTTCTGTTCAACATCTTCATCAATGATTTAGATAATGGCATAGAGAGTACACTTATAAAGTTTTCTGGGAGGGGTTGCAAGTGCTTTAGAGGGTAGGATTAAAATTTAAAATGATCTGGACAAACTGGAAAAATGGTCTGAAGTAAATAGGATGAAATTCAATAAGGACAAATGCAAAGTACTCCACTTAGGAAAGAACAATCAATTGCACACATACTAAATGGGAAATGACTGCCTGAGAAGAATTACTGCAGAAAAGGATCTGGGAGGTCATAGTGGATCAAAAGCTAAATATGAGTCAACATTGTAACACTGTTGCAAAACAAAGAGCAATCATTCTGGGATGTTTTAGGGGGAGTGTTGTAAGCAAGACACAATAAGTAATTCTTCCCCTCTACTCTGCCCTGATAAGGCCTCAACTGGAGTATTGTGTCTGGTTCTGGGCACATTTCAGGAAAGATGTGGACAAATTGGAGAAAGTCCTGAGGAGAGCAACAAAAATGACTAAAGGTCTAGAAAACGTGACCTATGAAGAAAGACTGAAAAATTGGGTTTGTTTAGTATGGAGAAAAGAAGAGAAGATTGAAGGGGGATATGATAACAGTTTTCAAGTACATAAAAGGTTGTTACAAGGAGGGTGAAAAATTGTTCTCGTTAACCTTTGAGGCTAGAACAAGAAGCAATGGGCTTAAATTGCAGGAAGGTCGGTTTAAGTTGGACATTAGGAAAATCTTCCTAACTGTCAGGGTGGTTAAGCACTGGAATAAATTGCCTAGGGAGGTTGTGGAATCTCCATCACTGGAGATTTTTAAGAGCAGGATAGACAAACACCTGTCAGGGATGGTCTGGATAATACTTAGTCCTGCCTTGAATGCAGGGGATTGGACTAGAAGAACTCTTGAGATCCAACCAGTCCTATGATTCTATGATTATTAATTATAGTTGGTCACCTAAAGCTTTGGATAGGTGTCTTTATTTTTAAAATCTTAAAATCTAAAAATAGATAAATCTGCCCCGCCCCTAACTAGATTACTTTTCCCAATAGCTCTAATTATTGGAATTCAAGAACCAATATTCAGACTGGTCCTCCATTTTTGTAGGTTCAATTTTGTAAAAACAACTCAGTCATGGTTTTTCCTGACAATTCACAGCAGATGCAAACTTGTGAGAACAATTTATTGGGTTCTTGCAAATGGAGGCCATGTTTGAATTAAACCCTCACCTTTTCTCTGAAACCTACTGTTATCCTGTGAAGAGATGTGTTCTTTATGGCCAAAATGTTTGAACAAGGCTGACAAGAGTCAAACTCTTAAATTTATTTTAGACGCCTAATAAATGGAACCCTAACTTTAGGCACCCAGGTTTGAAAACTTTGGTCTATCTCTTTAGGTTAGTATGACAAGTATGGGTACATTTGTTTTGAGACTCATAATGAAGGAACAAAATCAGAGGAGTGTTACCAGAGTAAGGACTACAGTACCAATGAGTATATAAGGCTAGAATGTTCTTGTTGATAACAATGTGGACTTCTGCATGGTGATCCCTGTTTGGTAACTGCCTAGAAGCCAGATTCTGCAAACACATATGCACCAAGCTCTCTTGAACTACTCACATAAGTAAAGTTACTTGGGTGCATAATTAACCCAACAGACAGAGAGTTTAGAAAAATAATGTGGTTATTTGTGAGTATCCCTCAGTAGTTATTGGAGGGGCACTTACTTCTCTGACTGTATAAAAGTGAAACAAAAGTGCTGTGATTTTATCTGCTTCAATCCTTCTGGTTCTCTGAGCTTTTAAGTAGTTTCCGACATGATTCTTTTGGAAAAGAGCACAAAATTGATAAAATTTCACTTTTGCTCATACAATATTTATGAGAAACAAAATGGTATTTTTGATGATTCCCAGTTTATTTTTAAAAGGGAGTTTTTTTTCTTAATTAGGAATCTTGATGTAAGCTATGAAGTCTCATACAGACTTTCCAATATCATCAGAAAAACCCTGCTCTATAAACTAAGAGTAGAAGGAATCTTAAGTTACAATCGGTATTGAATTTGAATATAAAATATATGGCACTGTATTAACCTCATCTGGGTAATCTCCATTAACAAGTTCTACCCAATGACAGTGCAGTTTCTGCAAAAGCCATGCTGCTGACATAGGAGCAGGGGTGCATGGTGCACCGGGAATGCTGAGGCTATCCATCTGGGGGCAACTCCTTTTCTGTCAGATCTGTTGGAGGAAGGGAAGGGGAATCCTCCTGTGGGCCTCTAGGCTCTGTGGTGTTGGGTGATATCAGCCTTGCCTCCAATACCATAGCTTGCCAACCCCCTTATCCATGAAGGGACAATTTACAGAAAAGTCCACAAGGGGAACCTCCCAGCATTGTCCTGCCTCTCTAGATCCCTCCCACCCTGTGGAAGGGCTGATCGAATCCTCTGTTTGCAGAACCTTTGATTTAACTAGACCTGTGTGCGTGCTGACTATTGAACCACTCACTACGTAATCTGTCCAAAGCAGAGCTACAAGGGGCACTGTAATTTCTAACAACAGCACTAAATAAGTGAGTTTAGGAAAGAGTATACCACATTTTCCGGTAGGCAGGAAAGATTCAAGTTATCTTATTGCCAATGCCTGCCTAATCTCCCCAAAGTGAGCCAATGCTTTATAAGCAATATTATATTTACAGTGACCTCAGTGGAAGTCACTTCTTACTTCCATTAATTAAAGTCAAGTTTTGTCATTGAGATCATTGGGACTAGTATCAGGCCTTAAAGAGGTTTATATGAGTCTAATCCACTATAGCACCGCTACGTTCAAACAAGATAAAATTGTCAATGAAAAGTGTCTAGATCAAAGTCCTAGTTCAACCTCAATTTTATCTGCAGCATTTTATGTCCATTTCCTTTATAACAATGTCTGCAATAATAATAATAACTCCTTTCATGCTGAAAGAGCCCCAAGTGCTTTACAATCAGGAATCACTTCACTCAGTCCCAAAGAGCAGCCTCCTTTGGAGAGCGACAGCAGCTAACAACACACAACAGTGTCAGAGTGAATAATATCACATCTGATTGAAAGTGCAGGGAGACCTTAAGGCCGCAGAATGCAGTTACCCAAATAGTGATGTGTCCAGAATACCACCTTTAAGTCTTGCAAAAAAAACTGCCACTGGACAAGTGCTCAGCATCTTGATTTTTAAATTTCTCATCCAAAAAGAGGCTGCGATGTGCCCCAACACCATACTTGGACATTGGAGCAACCCTCATTCAGAAGAATGCAGCCTACCAAAGCCTCAGTTCAGAAAGGATTCCTGTTCAGAAAATCACTTAAGCATGTGCTTAAACTTAAGCCTAAAAAGTGGGCAGTCACATGCTATACCAGATGAAACTTCTGAATGGCTCTCAAGGTTAGCCTCAGATACTGTACAATGGAATAATCCAGTCTTGAGGTAACAGAGCTGTGGATTTTCACATCAGGACTCTACATCTAAAAGGAATTTCCCCAACCTTCTGGCAAATGAGTGATGAAAGAAGGCATTGCTATCCACTACTGTAGTCTTGGTGACCCAGGAGCAGTGGGTAGTCCAATAAACTTCAATGTTGTAAACTACTTTGATGATAGAAGGGTAGACACCTTCAACTGATGGAGCAGACTTTGCTTTGACAGTCTTCACTCTGCTTTCCTCTTCCAAGCAGAATCATTTCTGTTTTCCTGGACTAAGCCAGATGGCTTTCATCCAGATCCCTACTTCTGCCAGGCACTGAGAAACAGCTCTGTCTGGGTTTGTTAAAAATGAGATGTACAGCATATTGCTGACTGCAGCCTGTACCCTGTTTCTGTTTAAAAATTTTGTGGTTCCCCCAATGAAAAAACAATCAAATGTTCAATGAAACCAGTTCTACTGCAGACAGATCCAGTAATATCAGCATGGATATTAATATCAGGTTGGCCTCTATTCGTTGTCCTGGGGAGACTGTAGAGCACCATGATTAATGTTGTTTCCATGTGGCATATCTCAATCTGAACCATTATTATAAGGATCCTTAAAAACTGGGTGCTGGCTGGAAAGGTCATTATTGTTTACAGCTGAGGATACCTTTATAATTAAAAGTAAAATCACGCATGTTATAAGGAGGTATACATCTGAAGTTATTTCATGCAGTGTGTACACTACCAAACATTCATTATTCATTTAAACTAAAGTATTTGCTAAGCTTCCAATATCAAGGAAAGGTTCCATCCTGTTATGTTTGGAAGAATAAATCCCCTTAAATATGTACATCCCAAGGATGAAATGTAGTGAGTGATCAATACGTAGCTGACAAAGACTTTTCCAGTTTTGTAAAAATAGCTTTCTGTTATGAAGGCATCTATACATTTCCTAGCATTCCTATTAGTTACATTACAATAAGAACAATGAATCATTATTTTGTTACTTAATAATTGCATATTAAATCATATAATTGTCATAAGTTTGGGGGTTGATAATTTCCCTACAAGAGGCCATTATGCAGTCAAAGATCAGAGGCCAAAATACTCTGACTACCTCTTTGGCCCATAATATGCCCTGATACATCCTTTATTTGGCACAAAGGGGGCATATCAGATCTAACCCTTGGTCTCCAAGCTCCACCTCTCACCAAAATAAGGTCAAGGTCACACCCCCTCTTTTTTTTATTTTTTACTCTTGAAGAGTTAGTTTGAGTTTCTAGTGACAATTTAGGTGAACCTTTGTTTTGTTTAAATCTGTGAGGCAAACCCACAGCCAAACCAGGGCTGCTTGCTCACCTGCCCTTCCAATAAAAACAACAAGGAGTCTGGTGGCACCTTAAAGACTAACAGATTTATTTGGGCATAAGCTTTCGTGAGTAAAAACCTCACTTCTTCGGATGCATAGAGTGCCCTTCCAACAGCATCCTGAGGGAGGGTGCTTCCAGCCCACCCATCACCCCTGGCCTTCTGAACCTTGCCATTGGGCCCCTGCCCGCGAGCCTCCCTGGCCATTCCTGACACGTAACTGAGCTGGCTGCATGACATCTCCAAACTGTGCCCAGGAAACATCTGTATGTGGCTTGTGCTCCACATCGTTCATTTCCATGCCCTTGTGTCATGCCCTGACTCCAAGTGGCGGGACATCCTACTACCCTAGGAGGGCAAGGAACCACAGTGGGCAAGTCCATATTCCACTCTGGTCCCACGGCCCACTGGGGATATTAGTTAGAGGCTCCTTCATGGAGCCGTGAGTGTGGGTGTGTACCTGGCATAGTTCACCACCTTCCCCAACACCTACCCCTTTTATCAGGAGGACTAGAAGGCTTATGTGGGTGAAGCATGACTGTTGTCCCAGCCATTACCCTATATCTCTTTTCAGCACTGTATCTAGTCTGAAATGAAAAGCCTTTTACTCGTATTGGTATTTTAATAGAAGTCTCAAAAATGCAGTGCTGTGTGTTACAAGAAAAGCAAAGCACACAGGAGATCAGATACTTAAAAACTTCTCTCATTTACAGTCAGCACTTTTCAAACAACCCTGCATTCTATGTGCTCACTAAATGCCACCGAAGTGCAGAAAATAGCTTTTGTCAACTTTAGTTCCTTTTAAGCGAGACAAAAGGCACCATATTATATTTACCCCAAAAATGAAATAGCAGCCATTTTGTTAGGTCTGTTTAAATTACACTGCAGCAGGTTTTAATGAGAGTAATAGTATTGCTCATTACCTTAATTGCTAACTTTGCTTTCTTTTCTTATCATAAGAAATGAGTAGGGATTTGCTAAGTGGTCACCTTTGCTCACAAAGACACATACTAATAGGGCTGTTTTTTAGTTGTTGTTTTTTTAAGTAAAGCCATACTGCACTGAATAAAGACAACCCTCACTAATATGTGTAAGGAAGATCATTTAACCATATGAAGCTCACCACAGAAATGACTGCATTGGATGTGGGTGAATCACAAAGAACAAACCATTGCTACTGATGGCAATCAGACCCAGCCATTTTTAGGCTTCATTACACAGGGTTAACATTTTAATTAAGTGGATGGTTATTAGTGATTGTTTAATGAGGAAGATATGAATGTACTAGATATTAACTGGGATGTGTTATCTAAATATTTTCATTGTACTTTATAATATACTAAATCTACCATTATTTTAAAGCTTTTTTTTTTTTCAAATTAGGTAGCTAATAAAGTCTCTAATCCTGCCATTTATACGGACTGCACAGGTGGACTGCTGCAGGCATGATAACTTCTAGGCTTGGGGCCTAAGCAACCACATACGAAAATACTTTTCAGGCTGTATGGATCCAATCTCCATAAGCTGGCCAGCAAACAGGCAACCTTCTTTCCTTGAGTTCATCTCATACACACCTAAAGAAGTATTGGACACTAAAGGACAGTCCACCAAAGATTTGTGAATAGAGGTGAGCAAAACTTTGCAGATAGTTTATCTGCTGAATACACAGTTTCAATTGACTAGAAACTATTCACTAACTTGACCTTCCACATCCTAGATGAGGGCTCTAACCACCAGCTTATAGAGTCATTCTCACATTCTTTTCCTGTCCCAGTGATTATTCATTGCCATTCATTGTGGCAACTCATAGTTATTCACATTGTACAACAATACCCTATCACTAATCTGCCATAGAGTATGTCAGCACTAGAGTTGGAAGGTATATATTCCATCCTAGGCAGCTAGCCTCTTTCACTGGTCTTGCTACCACAGCTACACTTCTATTTTTAGTGCGCTAGTTTGATCAGCGCTAGTATGACTATGTCTTGTTGAGTCAGAATTCACACCTTCCAGCTCCATTGTAGACATACCCTTAGTGGTTGGACTAGTTCAGCTCATAGATGAAGAACAGCTGATTTAACCAGAACCTGAGTGAAATACAGATTATGCTGGTTGGCAAAGGAAAACACTTTGAGGAGCTTGCAGACAGATGCAACCTTGTTTGGCTGAAGATGCCTGCAGGTAACAACTGGACATGTCAATCCACAGTCTCTGAATAACCCTCCCCTCCTTGGTGCTGCTAAGAAGTCACATAACACATATTACTTTTAGGCACGACTATCATCTATAGCTGAAAAAGAAATGCACTCCCATCCTGGTGGATGATGACCTGGCTTCACTAATACATACCTTCGTCACCTCTTGGCCATACAACAACAATACTATCTACTGGGCATGAAGCCATCAACCCTAAGCAAACACCAACTAGTACTGAATGCTGCAGCATGTCTCCTCAGGAACAAGGGCTACAGCAAGCACATCATACCAGTCCTCTGCTCCTTATATTGGCTTCCCATAGAATAGTAACTCAAGTTCAAGGTCTTAATCCTTAACTTCAAGATCCTCAATGGACCCAGGGCACCTAAATTCACCTAAAACTCCAGCATGAAAACAGTCCTCAGGCACAATGGAACAGTCCACTGTAAGGGTACTGTTCATTGGTGCAAGAAACTGAATTTTCTTGAGACCCAGTTCTAGACTGCAGAATGAATGAAAAACCACAATCCTCACCACCTTTAATTCCATTAAAAGGCTCACTTGTTTGACCTTGCCTTCCCTAGTATAAACACATGGCACAGTGACCATATATATATATTTTTTTAAATCCTACAAAATTTCCAGCTGTGAGAGTGGGGGGAGGGGGGCAAAGAACCACATGTAACAGATTATAGTCGTGTTGCTTTATGTACTTATGGACAGTGTTTAGATACTATGGTGATAAGGATGGTATAAAAACCTCAGTGGAATTCAGTCTGCTAGTGGCTATTCTACCGTTTACTGGAAAGGAAAGTAGGATTGTTAGGAGGAATTACTTAGTAACTTTACCTGTTTAAAAAATGTAATTAAAATTCTGGATGCACCAAAGCTGACCAATATCTATCACAGCTTTGAAAACAAAGAGTTACAGTAACATTTAAATTGGTTATCAGCTTCTGTAGGATTCGTTTAAAGTCAGTTAGCTCACAACACCTCCTTTCTGCTTTCTCCATGTTACACTAAAAATCTCTTTCTCTAAAAAAGTTAGATACCATTGATTAGTCTAATTCCTGATGTTACTTAATGATTCAAAATCACACTGTAAATCGAGTTCTTCTTGAGTGTCTTTTTGATGTCTGGTTCAAGTTCCTTATCTTAATGTATTTTCATTCAGTAACTTGGGTTTGAGAGATATGGAGATAGAGATATACTTTGTTCGTGCTGCTATTGCTGCTAGTGCTACTGGTTTCAGGAGCTCCTGCTTACTCGCCCAGCAGAGAGTGCAGCTTGCTGATTTAGCAGACCTCTATGTTATTCGTAAAGCAAGATTACAGGCTCGGTTTGGTAAAGAATGCACTTGGCCTGATGTATTGTTGACAAAGCATGTACTAGTGCCCCATAAGAGCTACAGGTACACTAACACATATATGCCTGCGACAAGATACCTGCTCAATCAACATAACATGATGCTGTCCCTTAGACCAGTACAAAGATGCCCCCCCCTTCCACTCTCCTTGTATACATTGATACAACTAAATTATGTATTACATTCTGTATGCTTTTGGTTATTTTGTACCTGCTAGTTAACACAAAACCTCCTCATCCATTACACTGTCATCCCCCCTTATCTTTACAAGGGGTTGGTGTACGCTCAGGTACCACCTAAGCAGTTCAGTCAAGGCCTATTCTGCTTCATACTCTTAGTTACGGTTAGGGCTCCACCAAGGCCTACAGCTGGTACTTCGTAAAATAATGGTATCTGAATTATGACAGTATAATCCCTTTGATGGTCTCTGGTGATCTAATAAAGCATCAGAACAAAGCTAGGTTTGCTTACATGAGCACCAAAATTCTGAGAAGGAATTATAAGCCTGATTTCAAAATAGGAACAGAAGAATGTACAGTATGTACTGTTACACTGGATCAGACTAATGATCAGGGGAGGGATAGCTCAGTGGTTTGAGCATTGGCCTGCTAAACCCAGGGTTGTGAGCTCAATCCTTGAGGGGGCCAATTAGGGATCTGGGGCAAAATCAGTACTTGGTCCTGCTAGTGAAGGCAGGGGGCTGGACTCAATGACCTTTCAAGGACCCTTCCAGTTCTAGGAGCTAGAATAAGATAAGATCAATCTAGTCCAGTGTCCTGTCTCTGATGGTGACTAGGAAGATGTAAAATCCCCAGAGTGGACAATTATGTCTTTTTTATAATAATGGATCAGACTCCCTCAATCCACTCCCTTCAATGCCATGTTTCCTCTAGACAGAATCGTCTGGATGGCTTCTGCTCCCTGTGCTGCCTTCACTTCCATACCCAAAATACCCTCTCTTTCCTCTGTCTCACTCCCCTCCAAGGTCCCAAATGGCTTGCATTTCCTCTGGTCCTTTATAGTTTGTACTACTAGCCTAAAAACTCTGCTGGTTTTCACCTCTGCTTCATGGAGTTGAATCTACAGTCCTCAACAGTAGGATGTTAGTTTGAGGCTCTAAAAAAATACCCAAGAGTTTTCACACAGGTTGCAAATCAGTGCAAACAGCAGAAACTGCTGAAGACTTATTTTTCACTCTGTGCACTACGAAGTGATTTGAAGGGTGGAGGCTGTCGACATCTGTAAGTAGAGGGAGGTATAATAATATTACCCAGAGAACATTGTTGGAGCCAAAGAAAATGGAACACAGGTGTCCTTTTAGACCTTAAGGACATCTTTTGACACCCATCATGTATAAGCATCAGTAGAATGTTTACATACAGTCAGGGCCAGCGCAACCCATTAGGCGACCTAGGCGGTCACCTGGGGCACTACAATTTGGGGGGCGGCGACCACGGCGGTATTTTGGCGGCGGGACCTTCCCCGCCTAGGGCGGCAGAAAAGCTGGTGGCGCTCCTGCATACAGTGAATACATAGTACATACCATGAACATATTTTCATTAAAAATCACAAACATTTCCTGAGGGGAGCATTTCCCCAATTCCCCCATGGTCTGAAAAGATATGTGCGCATGGTTTGAGGCTGTTCACACTGCAGAACGTAACAATGTTTCTACCTTAAACAGTCTAACAATAACTCCAAATCTCAAGAGGACTACCTGTACATTAAAGACACACAACACCTCTATGAGTTAGGATTGTCATACTCATTTTATAGATGGGTAAAGGTGGTACAGAAAGGTTTAAGTAACATTTTTCTAAAATTTGGGTGACCATATGTTCAGTTTTGGCCAGGACAGTCCCTTTTTTAGGTCCTATCCCAGCCATCACAACCTTTTTGACAAAACTAGGCATTTGTCCCGTTTGCTCTTGCCAACTGATGGAGGAGGAACATGCACTGGGGGTAGGGGGAGAGGCAACGCCAGCTCTGCACTGGGGGGAGGGCTAGGGAGAGTGGCTCGGGCCCACCAGTCCACCCTGCATGCATGGAGGAAGAGGGGGGCCTCAGGTGGCACTGCACAAGGGGGTTAGAGGGGGGGCTCAGCCAGTCCCATGTTCGGCTTGCAGTGGGGGGGCTCGGAGGACCAGCCCCGCACAAGGGAGGAAGGGGACTGTGGGAGGGGGAGATGTGGGTGTGGGGCTCAGAGGACCAGCCCCATGCATGGGAAGGCAGTGGGGGGAACTTGGAGGACCAGCTCCACCACATGGGGCGAAGAGGGGTTGCGGGCAGGGGGCGGAGGGACTCAGGCTGGCCCTGGGTGCTAGTGGGGAGAGGGACCTCAGGCTGGCCCTGCACAGGCGGGATGAAGGGAGGACTTGGGAGGCCCTGTGCACAGGGGGCAGGGGCTCGGGCTGGCCCCAGGTGCGGGGGGAGGGGGCTTTCGGCTGGCCCCAGGGGGAGGGGGACCTCAGCCCAGCCCTGCACCAGTGAAAGGCAGGGAGTGCTTGGGCTAGCTCCACATAGGGGAGGGTGAGATCGGGCTCAGGCCAGCCTGGGACTGTCCCATTTTCCCTTTGCGAAAATATGGTCATCCTATCTAAACTAATCTCTGATTTTGGATGGCTATCTTGAGGCAAGTAGAGCCTAGTGTTAAGAGGCCAACCACAAAATCCATATCAATGGGACATGCAGGTGCTCAGCACCTCTGAAAAAGCAGGCTCAAGGTGTTTCAAAATGAGGCACCCAAAGTCATAGACCATGTCTGAAAATCCTGGCATAACAGACTTACTAAGAGTCATGCAGCAAACCAGTGCCAAAGCTTGGATTAGAACCCTAACCCCTTTTTCTTGGTGTAACCCCACCAGTCCTCGTCAGTCATAAGGACATAAATTTTTTTCATTGGATGGAGTTTCTGAAGTCCATGCAAGTGGCTTTGATGAACTATCCACTGTTTAAAATAATATTTTTATATATCCAGGGAATTACATCTAAGCCAATTGCATTGATTTTAGAAACTCCGTCCAAAGAAAAAAATGTATGTCCTTATGACTAACAAGAGAACACTGGCAGACTGGTCTCCCTTGCTGTTTTCTGCTCTGGGACTCTTTCTGATTAATCATGGAAGTTATGGTTCAAAATAGATAAGATGTGTGAGAGAGATGACACATCTGCCAGGCATTTCACATCAATTGTGTTTTACAGGAGGAGGAAGAGAACTTATACAGAGTTACAGTAATAACCTTTCCATGGATACTGAAACGTTTCATATACTTCAAATCAAGAGTGGGAGGAAACTGTACTTAAATGACTACTGCAAAATGACAGGGTGGAGGGAAATCTCTAAAGATCCCAGATGCAGAGATGGAAAAGCTACTGATCAGATTCTTGGAGGGTAGGAAAAATGGGACATGTTAACATTTCCAGCTTATCTAAGAGGTATGAAGGGTCTTGCTATACAAAAAAAAATTTCAATTAATTTTCAAATTTCAAATTACTAAAATGGAAATAACTTAGCATTTTCAGATTCTTTTTAATTTGTCACTAGTCTCAAACTTAAGATGGAAAAAACAGAGGCTGGCTAAGAGGTCAAATAATGAGTGGGGAGAGAAAAAAGCTAAAGCGCTAACTGCTAAATAAGATGCATATCTAGCAGATTACACAGTAAAATTATTTTGTGATGTTGTCCTTTTTCTCCCTATAACTCAAGAGAATCCCGGCAGCATAAACTAATGTTTTTTAAACTGTAAACCACTAGATGTACTGTAACTAAGGAAACTATAGTGATTTATTTTACAGAAGATGAATCTTCTTTTATAATAGAATAGGAATAATTAATTTTGAAAGGGTCTAATTAGGGGAGATATTGTCCAACCATCAAAAATTCAGCTACACTAAGTAAATGTACCAGATTTGTATACAGAAATACATGGAACGGAAGTACTCAAAAGGGTGAGCTAGCCGGAGCAACTGACTTTAAAGTGAATTACGTTAGTTGGGGTTTTTTTAGTTTGTATCCAGAAAATGACTGAAGCTCCAGAAGAACGTTTGCAGCATTCATTTGCTCATGTTTGTTGTTTTTCCAAAATAACAGTTTCTCTTTCTCTACTGCAATGAAAGTGCAGATTCACTGGTTGAAAACTATACTGAAACAAATCCTACCCTACATATCTTGTTAGGCTGCAATCCCTTTGGGTTTACAGAGCATTAACTTATTTGTGCTCAGAAAGGATTTATATATATATATATAAAAAAAATCTTTGATATTCTCAGAATTAGAAGTTACACAAAGTTCTAGTAATATATGGAAGAGCCCAAAAAAAAAAAAAAAAATCATGGATGTGGAGATGCCTAGGTAATTAGAACTGCAAATGAATAATAATGTTAACAATCATTATGTGCTGAATTTTAATTAAAAAGATAACTCCTTGCTCTAGCTCACTGCACCATGATATTAGAGTGCCACTTCTATTCTCTTCACAGCAGTGAGTCAGAGCCTGTTCAGTGACAGCACATACACAATGACACACATTAGTGAAGGAGGCAGTACATCGCTGCAACAAAGCTAGAGGCAGCACAGCAGCTTTCAAGCATTAACATGTGAATAGGCACAAGCAAGGTCAGTTGGAGAAGAGGGCTATCGAGAGTGGTTGTGAGGGAGGTGGAGGGAGGTAGGGCACTATCCAAAGAGCTTCATGGGCGGTATCTCGGTGTCAGCCTTTTAAAGCTTGCTTTCCTGTTACATTATGGAGGCAATACCTCTGAGGCCTAGAACACAAATGCCAGCAACACTATGCGAACAAGAAAAAATCATCCATCTAAATATCTTGAGCTGTTCTTTTCATCACAATGAGCGAGGTGCTCTGTATTCTTCTAATGAAGCCTATTATTTCTGTTCCTTGCACTTTCTACAGCGCAGTATTCAATGCCATATTACTGAAAGCTTCCCAGGATGAGTCTTTCCTGGAGTGCACAGTGTGTGTCAATCAGGTGCTTTTCTATGTCTGTGAAATAGCTTATTTGGTTAACAAGTGCTTGTGGAAAGTACATTTTATGGGCAAAATCTCTTGTATTAAATGGCTAACTTGTACCATTTAGGCTAAGTACAGTCAAGATTGCATATCAGGAAATGGAAACTGTATTGCACAAATGTCTCTTTAATTAATCTTAAACTAGTGGCTGAAAAAAAATGTTAAAAGAAGCCTCAGTCTGAAACCACCGAAGATTATCTACAGCTTCTTCATAAACTGGATCTTCAGTGTGGTTGACCCCTTTGCCTACCTCAATTGCACTATTTATAGTTGTGACGTTCCCCTCTGGTGTTATCTGGACCGGCGATCTGCTAGGTCACTCCAATCCTTGACTCTGGGAGCCAGCCTTACCGTGCTCTGCTGTGAGAATCCCCACTCCTGGACTGTTCATGCACAAAATCTGGCATGTAAGCTGCTCCTTGGATTGTGCAATTGAATGACACTAGCCAATATCTCCGGTCCCAGACACAACCCTGGGAACCTTCATCTTGCAATGTCCAGTTATGCCCACTGGATGCTGCAAGCTTATATGAGTTCAGCGATTTAACAAAGAAATTGATATGTACCAGGCTTGTTATCCCAAGGGGAGTCTCTGACACGCTTCAAACCAAACGTTCTGCTTCCGGTAGAATAAACAAACAGATTTATTAGCTATAAAGATAGAGTTTAAGTGATTATAAGTCAAAACGTAAGTCAGATTTGGTCAAATGAAATAAAACCAAAATGCATTCTAAGCTGATCTTAACACTTTCAGTGCCCTCACAAACATAGATGCTTCTCACCACAGGCTGGCTGGTTGCCCTTCAGCCAGGCTCTCCCCTTTGATCAGTGCTTCAGTTGCTTGGTGTGGTGTCTGTAGATGTAAGAGAGAGGAAGAGCATGGCAAATGTCTCTCCCTTTTATCATGTCTTTTCTTCCCTCTTGGCTTTGCCCCCATTCGGAGTCAGGTGAGCATTACTTCATCGCAGTGCCAAACTGACCAAAGGAAGAGGGGTGACTCCCTCAAGAGTCCAATAGATTCTTTTATTGCTGCCTAGGCCAGTGTCCTTTGTTCCTGTGAGGCTTGTCCCATACCTGCCCAAATGAGGTGTGAACTGCCTCTCTGCTCTTGGAGAGTTTTTGACAGGGCTTATTTTAAGCCATGAGGATACATTTTCAGCCTCAAACTATATACATGAAATTATAACCTATAACCTTACTATAACATGACTGTAACAATTACTATAACATCACTATAACAATTATGCTCAGTGCATCAAGAGCCTTCCCAAGACACCCAACATGACAAACTTTGCACTGGATACCACACAATCGTTTTATAAAGATGAACATGGGGGTGTAGGGTGGTCCCCTGAGGTACAGAGAGTCACAATAGTGTCAATTCATCAGCCGCCAAAGGCAATATCTGTGTTCTTTGCAACTGACACTGGTGGGCTGAGCAGCAAGATACAACCATCTATCGTGTCTTACTGGTCACCATCTCACTGGTTACATTTCAGCTCTTACTTCATGTTAACAAGTCACCTCAAAAGAGAGTTGCACAATTACTCTTTCCAAAATGAAGATTCTTCTATTTTTTCATTAAGAAACCCACTAAAAGGGTCCCTTTCAGTTCAGTTCCTGCCAAAATATTAGAGACTAGCGGTGCAGCGCTATCCCACTGAGGGCCCAAAGCAGGAATATTTCCCCCCCCCCAACACTAATAATTCATTGGGGGGGCCCTGGAGCTGCATGGGGCCTTCAGTATTTGCTTAGGCTGCTTATGCCTAGTGCTGGCTCTGGGAACTAGATTGTAAGACTCTTTACTCAGACTGACAGTGAGCCGTCTTATTGACTTCAGTGAGAGTAGTTTAGGAGTAAGGTACTGTTCTGTATGAGTAAGTGTATCAGTATGGCCCTAAGATATTCACACCAGCCTTATCTTAGCAGCCTACAATTTTATACAATAGTAATGATTTGTTCCCTTTCAGTATTAAGTAGGGTGCAACTGAGAGCAATTACTGTATGAAAATCTCTCTGCTAGTGGCATGAATAAGTACAGTTATAGCATTCTTTCAATCCTCATAATCTATCATTGATCACATCTCCCAGCAAACTAATCTACACTGCCAGGACTCAGTCCTGCACCCTTTTCTCAGGCAAGTTGTCCCTCCTCATTTAACAAGTCCCATTGAAACCATTGGAACTACTCACATAAATAAATAAACTGCTTGTAGGAGTAAGGATTGCAGAATCTGGCACCTCTTTCCTAATTAAAGCTACAGTGGGTGTTTCCAAAGCTTTGGCCATTACTGCACAAGATGCTAGTTCCAAGCTCATTTTGTTTATTTTATTTTCCTGTCTGATTTAAAAGCTGGGTTTCGGAATCTGACCAGATGGTATGGAGGACAGAATGGCTAGGAGATTGGGGCTGATATGCCAGACTTGCACTTGTCTCAGTCAGGAACAGACCTATGTCAGCACACTTCCTTAATGATTCCTGCTCTGGCAAAGATGAAGAAGAGGGAAATGCAGGCAGTGTTGTCAGTGTCTGACCCATTCCTAAATTGCAACCAGGTGACAAAGGACAACATGTGCGCGCCCGCACACACACACACACACACACACACACAGTGCCAGAGCCTGAAAACACTGAAGTAACTAGCCCAAAACTGTCACTGATATCAATAAGAGCAGGATTGGGCCCCAGCCTATCCAGAGCAACAATACAAGATTAATTTTGAAACCTGCTTTCACAGCTATCGCTCGTACCTACGTTTTCAAGGAGATTTCACTATTTGAAAAGTTTGCAGGGACAGTAAGTAGCAGTTTGTATGTTTGAGAGACAGAAAAATTACACACAAATGAAAAATTCAAATCAGGGTAAATTTTTGATAACCTGCAATTCAAAACCAATTTGACAAATTCTCCTCAAGCTTTCTACAAACTAATAGAATGACTTTCTGGCCAAATCGATTTTCCAAGCCAAAGTGATAGGGGGACTAATATAGGACTATATTACGGAAGTTGGCTTCAACCTGAATTATGGAGTGGATCTTTCCTCTCCTAATATTATCAGTAATAAGAAATGCACAAAGAACCAGGCTGTAGCATGATCTGCCATCCATTGATGTTACTGGGACTCTTTACATTGGACTTTAGTTGTCTTTGCACCAGGCCTTTGCTGAGCTAACCAGATTGTTTAGTCTGTGCAGTAGCATCTGTTTTGTATGTCAGCTTCTGTGGCAAACCAATCATTCTCTGTCAAGTTTACTATATACTTCAGAGAAAACGAATATTTGCCTTTCAGTTACAGAGATGTCATTTCAGTGGGTTTTCCTTCCTAGTCACTGGATTTTATATTTAAAGATTTCAAAAGTACAATTGCTCTTAGGCACTTGTGATCTCACCATCATCCTTTGCTTTTCCCTAATTAAGTGGAAGCTCACGGGAAAAGTTCCAGCTGTAATTAATTCTTCTCCTTTATAGGAAGTGCAAATAGGACAACCTGTGAACTAACTCTCAGCTGTGATTTTCTCACTTTATTGAATTATTCATGATTTTCATCTGTTTCGGTATTCGTTGCTGTCAGTTACTGCACATGCTTTTTTAGATTATGCTGTATATCTGCATGAATTGACAGGCAGAAGTTTTTAGCATCTCTTCCTACAATGAGTAACAATTCATGCAACCAGTTAACTTGATCAAACCTTCAGGGAAAAAGCATATGGGATCAAAAGATATTCTTTGAAATGACTTCTTTTGACTTACTTTACATACTATGAGTGGAAATCTTTTAGATGCTGAATTCTCCTTGAAAACTATATCTTTGCCTGGAAAAGAGTATATTCCAGCTTCCGGCATCTATTAATATTACAGTAATGAAACCTTACTTATAGCCAACAATAATATCTTTGATTTGGACACAGATTTGTTTTCTATAGCTTGTATGTGGGGAAATGCACACGAGTGCTAGTTCCAGGGCATAAGTGAGATTTGAGTGAGCGGTGCATGAAATTTTCAAATGAGTTGGGCTGGATGAGTGCAGAGAGTGTAAGTACTAAAGGAAGGGAGCACACAGAAAAGGATGGGCATGGGAGTGGCATGAAGGATCAGCATCCACAGCCTATTTTCATATTGGGTGAGGGCAATTCAAGATTGTGGTCCCCAAAATCAGCCTATCAAGGATTTGGCAGGTGCAAGCCAAGAGGTACTAATACTGGTGGACTCCCTAGAGATCAGAAAATAAGAGAGAGCAGCTGAGGCACGTTGGCACACAAGAGTGCCAGTGGCAGCTCATCAATATGGTGTCCAAATTGCCATTCCTATTTCAAACAAGAGGTCTACATCTCTCCAATAGCAGGGTTTACATCTCTCCAATAGCACACTCCTAGGAAACCATGACATGCCATCTACTGTAACCCCAGACAATTGGATGGCCACTACCTGACCATTCAGTCCTACAACTCTATCCAACTCACTATGAACTACAGCTGCGAGAGAGGGAAGAGTAGGCAACATAGTGGGATAGCCCACATTTTCAAAATCCCACTGCTGTAACATACATAAATGTTATACATAGACAGAAAGATGGGGAAATGGAAACAAAGAGGAAATTACTTGCCCAGGATCACTCAATGAGTCAGTAGAACCAAAACCAGAATGTGTCCTATCTTTCGATCCCCTGCACTAGATTATGTTGCCTATCGGTGTATCATATGGTTGCCTCTTCTTCTGACAGTAATGTCTCAGGCTGAAGCCAGCATTACCCTTCTGCTGAATGGTAGCACATTTAAGGCCTTGCAGGTCAGCTTCCCAGTGGAGGAGAAATCTGTGACATGGAGTCTGGGTATATTCTAAGTGTAACTTATTTTGGTAAAATGTAAATTGGACTGAGAAGCTGAAACAATATGCAGGCAATCCCTTCTTTCAGACATTTCAACTCACCCCGTGCATGGTTCCCAGAGAGCAACGCTGCCTCAAAAACTCACTCCAGTCAGAGACCAAGGCAGAGAACAAGCTCATCTGCTGCTCACACAGCCTCCTCAACCCACAATCTGCTTCTACCAGAACCTTGCATAAGCAAAAACTAACACAACAGCACGTCTTCCTAAGATTGACCATTTACTTGCAAACTGAGAAAAAGAATCTGGTCACCTGGTGACACCTTCTATAGCAATATTTTACATGATTTTCTGCCACTGAATGACCACCAACCGTGAAAGTCATGTGTTATTCTTACTGTTAACAATAAAGGTCATTTTGGGAAGGTTACTGCTGCTAGGGGAAAGAAAATAGAAAAATAAATTTTACTATGAAAAAATCAAAGAGAATTAAAAGCTTCTTTCTGTTTGCAAATATACACATCTATAGCACTTTTCTGATGAAAATGCTCACCAAAAAGGCAAGTGATACATATTTAAAATAAATTCTGCATTCAGAGCAAGAAACCATAATGCAACATTAATACTGAGATTTTAACTGCACAAAAGTAATGTAATTCAAAGTTATGGTTCCCATAGCAACTGTAACTTGGCCCCCTTGCACATCTCTAGTAGTCTGTATTAATATGGTATTCCTTTTCATGCCCTAAATTGTATGTGCAATGCGGCCATTGATTTAATTGTTTGAAAATCTCAAAGTGCTTTGTAATGAAAATTAAAGATAAATTGTAACATTCTGCTATGGGTCTTTGTTGTAATTTAAAAGCTGTGACTTCTTCCCTGGTACAACTGCACTGACTACAAAGAAGCTGCACCAGGGAGGAATTTGTCCCAGGATTTGGAAGAAGCAATTATTTAGGAAATAGAGTTCTACAAACCTTTTGCATTGAAGCCCCCAAATAGGCAAAGCTCTCCTAGTTTGGGGTTCAAACATGGAAATGAAACCAGCAAATCTTTGTGAAAAACGTATGAGCTGCATGACCGTTAATAGGACGGGGTGGGCAATCTACGGCCCACGGGCCAGATCCGGCCGTTTTAAGCTGGCCCTTGAGCCACACTAAGCGGTTCGTCCCCGCTCTGGCCAGGGTGCTGGGTTGGGGGCCACACCACACAGCTTGGTCCCGCTCCAGCCGGGGCACTGGGTCAGGGGCTGAGCCGCGTGGTGTGGTCCCGCTCCAGCCGGGCCACTGGGTCCGGGGTTGCACCACGCGTCTCAGCCTCACTCTGGGGGGGTGCTGGGTTGGGGGTCACACCCTGAGCCTCTCCCCATGTCCCAACCCCCTGCCCCAGCCCTGATCCCCCTCCTGCCCTCCAAACTCATCCGTCACAGCCCGGAGCACCCTCCTACACCCCAAACTCCTCATCCCTAGCCCAGAGCCCACACCCCCTCCCGCACCCCAACCCCAATTTTGTGAGCATTCATGGCCCTCCATACAATTTCTATTCCCCGATGTGGCCCTCGGGCCAAAAAGTTTGCCCACCCCTGTAATAGGATCTGGGCTACTCTCCAAAGCCTGGAGACCCATTTTAAGGATTAAATAGATATTTACTGGGGGAGCTCTGCCTCTTCTTCCAGAAAGGCACTACTGGTACACTGAAATTCTCACTCTATGTATTCAACTCCTGGGCATAAGTTTCTGACCTAGAGTTGCAATGTCTCTAGACCAGAGTTCTCAGGCCTGCACTCTCTTGCTTGTACAAAACTCCAGTCCCTGATATAGGGAAGGTAAATCAGTCTGAGCTCCCCTTTCTTAGAGGGGCAAACAAGCAAGCTAAAATGCTTGGAGGAGCAATCAAATGGCTCAATTCTGGGTCTCCTGTACTCAACGGGCAGATTGGGAGGGATAAATTGGTGGTGCTTAGCGCCGCCCACTCATGACAACAAAATGAGATGGCAATTGTGGGCTCGTCTCCACTAGGGATTTTTATCATGACCAAATAGGATTGATGAGAATCAAGTTAGCTGATGGGAGCCTGTCAATACTTTGCCCTGTTCTACATGCTGCCAGCTGTTGTGGCCACTATCATGTCAGCTAACTCAGCTCTTCATGATTGTGCTTGAACATGAGGACATTTAGTAACATAGACCAGCCCACGGTAGAATGTGTAGCACAGCAAATGATCGTCCTTCTACTTCCTTGTATGTTTTGTTCAGTAGTGAAATAGTTAAATTGACCTTATACTTTTCTAAAAACTAGTCCCATGTGCATCTAACTCAGCTTTGCTGAATACCAACACCATCATCTTCACTTGGTAAAACTTCAAATACAGTTGCATCGTTCAAAAACAAACCGATACAAAAGCAGAGTTCTTACTTTACTAAGCTCTGTGTGGGGTTTTTTTTCAGGATTTGGGTTACAGCAGTGCCAATGTGCAAGCAGTAGGTGGTCTAACTTCTCATATTATCATCTGAAATAGCAATTTCACACACTGGTTGTTTCATCATGGCCTTTAGAGGTTTTTTAATCTATCTGGACCCAGCGCTCCGTAATTCCTTAACCTGGCCCCAAAATATTTTGTGTAAAATATTTTTTAAAAGCTGAAATATATTAAAATTAGCTCTCCCACGCCTCATTAAAATATGCTGATAATTCTTGCCTCCACTGTGATTTGTGTTCCTAAAAAACATATCCCACACTAACAGTTCCACAATCGCTACAGTAGGTAGAGCTGAGCCAGTGGTGGCGAGAGTGGGAAATCATAATGTAGGCACAGTTATAGGTTTCAGCAGAAAAAGGCCTCAGGAATCCCACAGCTCCCTTTGTATCACTTTACGGAAGTATTCAAGACTAGTGTTTTTTGCTCACCCAGTTAGAGAGAATAGCTTTATATCTCCCTCACTAATGGTCTGGGAGAGGTTGGTAAATTCAAATCACTGACTTTTCCTCCTTGGCACCATTATCAGAGCCTACCCAGAGTTTACAAAGTAAAAGCCATTTGGTGGACTCAACTCATATTCTAGTAGGCAGCAGGCAAAGCAGCCAACTCTTATAACATGCACTGTGATGTATGACCTCTTTTGTCTATCACAGTTCAAGGCATCTGCACCTGTATTTCCCCTCAGTGGGCCAGCCAGGGCACCCACCCTCAGGCTTCCAGCTCCCCCCGCCGTCACCTCTCTGGAGATGAGACCCTCAGCCAGAAGGGAGAGAGACACCTATCTCCAGGCTGAACAGTTTCCTGCCTTCGCTATGTTATTTCCAGCGGAGACAGGCTGCCCAAGCAGGCCTGCTTACTTTCTCTTCAGAGATGGTTAACACTAACAGTGTGACTGCCCTCAGGTTTTCTCTGTAGTGCTCTTGCCTTAAGAATAAAATAGGCTTGCAAAAAAAGAGCTAGTTACCACACAGAGAAAACATATTCAAAACAATAAAAGGATATACACGCTTGCTAATAAGCAAACCAGAGTTCACCTCAACCCTAACATGGGCTCTGGCAGGAGCAGTCCATCAATACCACTCCCCAGGAGTTTCCTTGTGGTGTCAAGTTCATCACAGCTTCACCTCAGAACAAGTACCTAGTCTTATAGGGCTTCAATAGGCCCAACCGTTCCCTAAGGATTGGGCCCTCTATGAATCAGGGGTCCTGTCTGTTTGCTGAATCAGAAGAAGGCCCTGAGCCAGTTTTAAACCAGGCTATTTATTCAAAATTCTTTTTTTAGCTGTTGGTCCCTGGAGAATCCAGTTTGCACTAGTATATGTAGACCCCACCAGGGGATGACTTCAAAGGGCTGATAACCAAACAGATTACATTAGCACCCACTTCCTCCGAGAGAAGTAACATGAAATTCCACAAGAACATACATGCAACTGCATTCTTAACACTGTGGATCCCAAAGGTATCAACCTGATTCGATGAGGTTTAACTTAATTCAGTATAATTTATCTTAATTCCATAAGGATTGTCCATGATATTGTCAGTCTGTCACTCTGGTTTTTGGTGTTAATAGCACTGATTTTGGGCTTGCTCCTAGATTTTGCTCTATGTTGGCTGCTCTTGGCTGTAATCTTCACTTCGTTAATAATCAAAGAGTGGTCAGTTTCACAATCAGCACTGTGAAACGTGCAAGTGTTCTGCACTAAGGGTAGGTCTTTCCTCTTGATGACAACAACGTCTAATTGGTGTCAGTGGCCTGATTGTGGATGTCTCCATGACACTTTGTGGCGATCTTTTCCTGTAAAATATGAATTGGTGATGCACATTTGATTTTGGGTGCAGAATTCAAGAAGTCCTTGGCCATTCTCATTCATCTTGCCAATGCCAAAATGTCCTAGGCAATCTGACCATGAGTTGTTGTCTGCGCCGACTCTTGCATTGAAGTCACCGAGGAGAAAAAGTTGCTCAGTTGGACAACTTGATGCAAAGAGCATCCTTCTCCTCGGGGCTAGATTGAGTGTTGGTGCATAATCACTAATGATGTTCAAAGAGCCAATGGTTATCTGAAGTTTAAGTGAGATGATACTCTCTGACTTCCCAATGGGTGTTTCTAGGAGCTTTATCCACTTGTTTCTCACAGCAAAACCGATACCGTGGAGATGATTTTCTTCGTTGCTTTTACCTTGCCAAAAGAAGGTGTAATTGGCCTCTTGGACAGAACCAGCATCTGCAAGTCTTGTTTCCTGTAGTGCTGCAATGTCAACACTGAGTTTGTAGAGCTCATAATCTATCAAATCTGACTTCCGTATGCTGTTTGTATATTGTAGGTCATCATCGTTTATCAATCCTGGACACATGGTCCTGACAATCTATCTTCCAAGCCAGAAAGTTCTTGGTTTCTTATTTTTGCCAGGTGCAAGGTTTCCATCTGCCTTTCAACTTTTGGTCTAGCTCCATGCACCCCATTATCAGACAGCTGTGGCGGGTCAGCACCTAACTGTCTGGGAGCTGCCCAGCTTTCTGGCGGGTATGGCTGACCAATGGAATGCAGTGATTCTTCCCACCATTGAAGATGACCCATGGCACCCTCCTCTACGCCAATCAAGTGAGAGCTTATAACCTATAACTGCTTATAACCTGTAACCTCAACTTCTGTGTTGAATCCATGTTACCAGCAAGGATGGAGTGCCCTCTCCATGTGATGTGGCTTCAATAGCCTGGGTGGTTGATATGGAGGCACTGCTTTGCCCATGACTCAGCGTCTCCCTCTCGACTTCACTGGTTTGGACCGAAGGAAGGACGGGCGTGGATACATTTGGAACCAGATCCTCTGCAGGAGTTGCCAGTGCAGAGATCTTCCATCTGCCTGCCGTTGGGGGCTCCAGTCCTACATTGGTCATCAGCCACAGCTGAAGGGACCAATCTGTTCTGTGTGGATGTCATTGGCAAAAACACTGAATGAATTTGATGGCATTTCCTCCATCAAGGGTTCTACTGCCCTCTCAGTCACTCATCCGCCTGAAGCCATTGGCACTTTCTGAGGTTTCTGGGTTAATTAACCGCCGCCCAGCAATTGGCATTGACCAATACAGATTGTACCGCTTATGGTCATAATAGTAGCAAGTTTTCAGTTCTGAGCTGACACAAAGGGACTTAGGTGCTTAAATATCAGACTTAGGCACCACTGTGAGCCACAAAACCCTCAGTCAGCTGCAATCTAGCAATGTATGTGCCTAAAGTCACTCGGCACCTAAATTTTTGCTGTACAAGCTCCCTAGGCACCTACGTTTCTATCTCTGGGCATGTGCACTGCTGCTTCACTCTAGGCATCCAGATGCCTATCTCCCAAAGCAATCTATGAACTGGGGGAGAGAGGCAGCAGAAGAGTGCCTGTCTCACCTGTTGCACCCAATCCAGTAGGTGTATCCAGAGGCCACCTGCTGGACAACTTCCTATTCAAAATCTGGCCAGCGGTCATTCCACTGCCCACCTTAAACTTTTAGCCCATGGTTAGAGCTCTCATCCCGCTCAAGAGCATACTCAAACCAATGAGATATGGGATATTCTGATGTGGGGGCTCCCCCGGTCTCTCCTGTTGAAGGCTCTTCCATTGTGTCTAAATAATTAAAGAGTCATTAGGGAAGGCAGTGCTTAATTTGTGCCAGGGTTTTCCAGGGCTGAGCACTGGCACCTGACAGTTCACAGCCCCAGCACCTCTGGGCTTGCTGAATCAGATGTGCATGTAAAATATTGCTTGAGCCCCAGCACCTCTTTCATTGCAAATTAAGCACTGGAGTAGGGAGACTAGAACCTGATTCTCCCACCTCCTAAATAGGTGCCCAAACTACCAGGCTACAGATCAGCCTCACTCTGTTTCTCTCTGGCCTAATCATGCTTTATTTAATTCAAAGTGGAACAGCTTCAATAGGAAAAATTAAGGGACTCCCTATGTCAGACTATCCCATAGATATCCCATTGATTTCAATGTAAGTGAGGAGCCTAAATACCTTTGTGGATCTGGGTCGCTGTGCTTCAGTTTCCCATATGTAAAATGAGGATAATAGCACTTCCAGAGGCAGATTAAGATTTATTGCAGCCCCGGGCACAAAGAACATTTGGGCCCCCTACTTTTTAACAGGGGCAAAGTAGCCTTGGGCATGTGTGGAGCAGTAGCAGTGGGGGCTGCGCTTCGCAGTGGGGAGCTGATAAGGTGATCAGCTCTCCCGTCGCAAAGCACAGACCCTGCTAGTGGTGCCAGCCTCTTTCTGGTGGGGGGCTGAGGTGAGCCTTAACCGCCCTTGCTATGGGGCCCCGCCCCCTGCTCCGCCTCTTCCCCCCATGGCCCTGCCCTCTGGCCAGGACGGAAGCTGGAGCCATAGTAAGAGCCACCCAGGGAGCCCCAGCTGCTGTGGGGAGCCCCGGACCTTTCACCTGCCCTGGATAGCGTGCCCCCAGGGGCAGGGACAGAGGCTAGGGGCTGTTCTTGGGCCTCCCAGCCCCCTGCCCAGGGCAGCAAGGAGAAAAGGCTTCTTCTAGGTGGCAGGCTGTTCTCTTCCCTATAGGAGAAACATTGAGTTTTCTTCTGTTTGGGGAAATGCTGGTAACTGGAAGCCAACATAATAAGTCAGTGCTCCAGTGTGGGCAAGGAGATGTACTTCCTTGGGGGTGGGGGGAGTTGTTTTTGTGTGTGGGGGGGGTTAGAGAACTACTTGAGCCTACCCTGAGGTCCACCTTGTAAATCAGACTGATTTACTCCAGCACCTTTCTCCCACCCCCACCCCCGAGGGAGAAATGCTGAGGCAACAAAAGAGATCTCCCTTGCTGCCACTGCCACCACACACCCACCCACAAAATTTGGACACAATGTTCAAGGTGAAGGCATACCATTCATTGATAATATTTCAATTTGGACTAATTTAAGTAATTTTCTGTCATCTGCAAATTTTGCCAGCCATAATAAATGTATGAAACACCATTCTTCCTATGGATCCTTGAATCATCCCACCTTTTGCCATGATGAAAACTGAGCATTTATTTCTACTCCTTGTTTTCTAACCCTTGGCTAGTTTCCAATCCTTTACAGTGATTTTAATTGTCACCCTGTGACTACTTAATTTCCTTAATAGCCTCATGTGCAGGACTTTGTCAAAGGTGTTTTTAAAAGTCCAAATAAATTATGTCAGCCAATTCTTTGTCTGCTACTTTGTTGATACGTTCAAAAAATATTAGTAGATTGGGGGCATGATTTTCCTTTACAGAGGCCGTGCTGATTTGTGCCTGTCATGTCTTCATCTTCTTGTAGATGTTTTATAATGCCCTTTAATTATCATTTCAACCTATTTACCTGGTATTGAAGTAAGACTTGCTAGTCTATAATTTCCACAATCATGCCCCAGCACTTCTCTTACAGATATCCTATATTTGCTACTGTACTGTCAACTGATTTAATAATTTGTATGTTTTTGTTAGTAACTCATCGACTTCATGCCAAAGTTCCTACAAAACCCTGATGTAGAGGTTAGAGCCAGATCAGGGATGGATGTGTTCTAGTACTAGGATGGAAGAAGTAAGGATTTAAAACACTCTTGAGTGAATACTATCCAATCCTCCTTTTAAATTTATTATTGCTTAATATAGCAATTGGTTCCAGCATGTCTTCTTTGGACACTTCAGTCTCACAGTGATTCATCTTTATTAGCAGGAAAAATGAGCCATCTCCCAACATCGTCTCTGGTGAAAATTAATGCAAAGAAATAATTTAGCTTCTCTGCAATGTCTTTAGCTTCCCTTTTTGTTTTCTTGACTCTCTAAGAGTTCAACAACCCCACTGATTCTGTCACTGGTACCACTTCTGATACACTTAGAGAGTTTTTTATTATATGCTCTTCTATTTTAGGCTATCTGCTCTTCAAATTATTTTTCAGCCCTCCAGCTTCCATTTTACTTGATATAGTTTATGTTCATTGCTATTGGTTTCATTTAGGCTAGAGTCCAATTAATTGTTGGGAAATGGCTCATTAGGTAAAAGTTTGCTTGAAAAATAGAATAGTTCAGTGGTTGGTATTTGAGCCTAGGATATGGGAAATCTGTGTCCATTTCCTTTCTCTCCCACAGACTTCCTGTGTGACCTTGGGCAAGTCCCTTAGGACATAATTTTCAGAAGTGGCTAGTGATTTTGGGTGCCTGCCTAACACCTTAAAGCGTGCTCAGCACCATCTGAAAATAAGGCTTTTTTTAGTTGCCTCGAGTCAAGGACTTGAAAAATTGAGCCATCTTAAATCACTTGTCACTGTTGACCTTGGGCAAGTCACTCAGTCTCTCTGTTCCTCAAGTGTAAAATGGGATAATAGCACTTCCCTTCCATAAAGGGCTGCTTTGTGGACAAATACATTAAAGAATGGGGGTGTTCAGATCCTATGGTAATGGGGCAAGGTAAGTACCTTAGATAGATAAACTTGGATACTTCCAGCATTGCCAGGCATCAAAATGAACCTAATTACACGCCTTTCGAATATTGGCTTTTTAAAACCCCCCCCCCCCCTGTAGTTCAGGTGATGAGGAACGTAAAGTATCTTAAGATGCAGCAGAGCACATGGTGCAGACAAAAAAACAAGCTAGGGGATAACATGAGCATTCCTTTAAAAGATGCCAGTTGATCCAAACATCAAGGATGAAATTCTGGCCCTGTTAAAGTCAATGGGAAATTTTTCACTGACTTCAGTAAAGCTGGGATTTCAAGGTTTTCAGGACTGTGGAGTACCTGTAGTAAGCAGCAATATAAATAAGTGTCTGAAATCCTGGCCTCATGGCAAAACTCCAAGAGAGTTCAGTAGCGCTAGGATTTCACCCCAAGTTTATTTCTTGGGCTGGATTTCTGCCAGTCTTACTCGTGTTGAGCAGTAACCTACTCCATGACTTGCCCTATTGAAAATTAATGGAATTACTTGTGGAGTAAGGGTAGCAGAATCTGACTCTTAGTCTTCTTTAAGGGTGTATGCTTGATGCACTTCAGTTTCTATTACTGGAAATGTTAACTTACAACTGCCTAGGAATGTGCACAGTGCTACTGTAACTACTTAAAAGCACAATGCTGAATTTGTTCCTTCTACAGCACATTTTTCTGTGAGAGGGAGCAATATTGAAATTATTCCAGGGATTTCCAGACACTGTATAAATGCAGACAGCACCATTTAATATTATGTAGACTTTTGGACTTCATTGAGCTGTACCTCTTTAGCTACCTCCTTCCCTCCCCCCACCCCAGACACACACAATCCCAGGAAGACTATAAATCAAGATGGATTTTTTTCTTTCACATCTATGATGCACATTTTTCCTTTTCAGTCTTTTTTGTTGGGCATAATATATTTTGACTTTGTTGAAAGTGGTCTATGCTGAGTTGGAAGTGTGCATGTCTAATTGTGACCCTAAGAACTCCTCAATGCCAACTGGCAAAGCGTTCACTGTCATGTAACAGCAACTCCTATCAGGCCTGACAAACTCACTACACCTAACACATTGATGTCATGGTATTTATCTATGAAGAATGTCATTTAAGGTATCAAATGAAAACTTATATCATACAGGTCATCATAATCATTGTGTGATATACGTACAGGTAACAATTAAGAAGATGTATGTTTATACTGAAAATATATGTAAACCAAGCAAACCAGGCAGAATTGAGAAGCAAGGTTTTCCTTGACAAAGAAATGTTGATTTACCTGTCTGCCCTGGTCTCCGATACAAATAGAGCATGGGAAAAGCCAACACAAAGCAAGCTTTATTTGCATATTGTCAACAGGAAAAGCAAATTAACAGAAGGGTGAGAAAAACAGCACGGACACCCTGGCATCTGCAATCAGCAGGGGAAAACTTTGTCTGGGGGTATGCTTCTAAAGAATCCATTTCAAAGGTTTTCTGGACTATAACAAGGAGGTAAGAGAACCCTTTTGGGGGCCTTCACTGAGGAAGCAAAGGGGAATGCTTTTTGTGTCCACGAAAGCTGGATCCTGGTTCAGAGGGTTGGTGATGCGGAGAGGTTACTGTAGGTGAGATACTTACCTGAGACAAAGATTTTAGCCTGTTAAGGTTATGTTTAGTGTCTTAGCAGTGTGTTACACTTTTGTTTCATTTGTAACCATATCTGTTTCTACTACCCTTATTCAGTATCACTTGAATCTCTATCTTTGTTAATAAACATCTCTTTGTTTTTATCATAACTGTGAATTCTTAGTTGAATCAAGTAAGCAGGTGATACTACCTCTTTGGAGGCAGCAGACTTGGCAATTAGAACATAAGACTGGTCATATCTGATCCAACCAATGATCTTTCTAACCCAGTATCCTCTCTTCCGACAGTGGGTGGTGCCAGATGCTTCAGAGGGAATGACCAGAACAGGGCAATTGTTGAGTGATTCATCCCCTGTCATCCATTCCCAGCTTCCATCAGTCAGAGGTTTAGGGACATGCAGAGCAGACAACCCTGACAGTCTCCAACAAATGCTCGATGTCACCAGCCAGGCTGACAACTGGATGGGACTCCGCTTCAATGCTAGGAAATGTGCATCTCTGCATACTGATGGCAGTAGAAGGGACTCGGTCCAGGTGATGCTGTTTCAGATCCAGGGTGAATCCACCATCTTACTTGAGTATGGGCAAGACTACCAACATCTCAGCACGCCCACAGTTTTTCGTGTCCAGCAGACACCTGAGGATACCACTGCAGCGATCCTATGGGATGTGGCCAAGATTGACTCCTCCCTACTGGCACCATGGCAGATCAACACCTTGAACAACTTCCTGATCCCCTGTATTTCATTTGCCTGAGGGGATCTGCCGTGGCGAAGGTACTCCTCAACACGGTGGACAACATTATAAGGCAGCTAGTGAAGAAGTGGATGTTTCTTCCCCAGAGGGCCAATAATGGGCTGGTGTACATCTCACACAAGCAAGGCAGTGCCAACGTCCCTTGAATGCATGATCTGTGTGATGCTGTGGTGATCACTCACGCTTTCCGCCTTCTGACGTGCCCAGATGCCATAGCAAGGAACATCGCAGTGAGTGCTATGCATGATGTCATCAGGAAGCGAATTGCAAGGATCCCCTCCAACCAAGATGTCACCACCTACTTCAGCGGCTCCTTGGAAGGCAAATTTGGAGGAGATGGGGGAGACTTTGCTTCACTTTAGACTCATGCCTGCAATGCTATACGACGCCTGGAGAAGCGTATCACCTGCCACTGGACATGGTGCAAGGAACATCAGGAACTAGGAGTCTTGCCACAGGCCAAGAATACAGAGCATACAGTCATCACTCTAAGAGGTAGAACTATGCTGGAGAGGACCCTGATGGATGCCATCCATTGGCAGTACATGGAAAACTTGAGACAGAAGCCCGACCAGGGCAAGAACTTCAAGGTGATGTGTAAATGAGACATCATCAACCATTTTCTCCCCAGGGCAGTTTCACCTGATTTGCCGACTGGAGGTTCATCCAGATACCCCAGCTCAATTGTGTCCCACTGAACGGGGAGCTGTCTGCCACGGGAATTGGGACAAGCAATGCAGAAAGTGTGGCTATGCCAATGAGACGCTACCCCATGTCTTGCGCAGCTGCAAGCCCCACTCCAGAGCCCAGCAGCTGTGCCACAATGCCATCCAATATCACCTAGTCAAAGCCGTCCCACCACCCACGGGGAAGCTTGCCTTGAACTCTGGAATGGAAAGCTAACTGTGACCAGACATCATCATCATTAAAGAGGAATGGAAGAAGATCATCATAGTGGACATCACAGTTCCCTCTGAGAACAGGACCCCGGCCTTCTGCAATCCCCAAGCTCAAAAGGTGGACAAATATGCCCCTTTGGCTGATGCCTTGAGAGCTAGGGGTTATGAGGTTCAAACACATGCTGATTGTCAGAGTCCTGGGCGCATGGGACCCCAGTAATGAGCGAGTGTTGCGGGAATGCAGAATCGGTCAGCGCTGCACTCAGCTGATGAGCCAACTCATGGTGTCGGACACCATCAGATGGTCAAGGGACATCTATTTAGAACATATCACCAGACATCGACAATACCAGGAGTTATGAGCTGGAGTGTCATTGAGAAGCAAAATCAGGAAAGTAACTGAACTACTTCTCTGATGGATTGTATTTACTGAGGGACAATCTATCCTAAATTCTCAATTACTGAGGGACAATCTACAATCATTACTATGTTTGCTTTCCACAAGCTACTAAAACTTTTATGAGTGATGCTATGTGGATATTTGGATGCTAATATTTGTAGTGTATTGTTAAATTTATTAACCTTAATTTGGACTATTGCTGTTTATGTACTATATGAATATTATGACTTTTAAACCAAACTTTATACTTTTGGATAATTTATGCATTATACCCAGATGTATAGACACTCTTTCCTTAATCTGTGTATTAGATAATTTTAACATTAGCTTTAATAAAAATTTTAAAATATGTTCTGCAATTACTGTGAGTGTCCAATGACAGGGACTGGATACCACAAGGGAACACTCTTCAAGGGGGCTTGGGGACCGGGGTGCACCAAATGTTACCTGCAAGGCAAAGTAAAGGCTGGCAGAGTCCTAGGATAGCTATCAGACTGGGATAACTGGGAGCTGTCACCTACTTAACCTTGGAAAGACTCTCCTTTGCTAAGCCATAAAAGTAACAAGGTCATCTTTGGTTCTGGGCACCCCAAGAAAACGTCATGCTAATATAATAATTCTAGAGCCAGCTGTTAACTAGCAAGCCATTCTTTCAGGTGTCCGTAAGTGAGCACATCTTAGGATGCTGTAGCTGCTAAAGGATGGAGATACAGGAGGGAAAATTGAGTCAGCAGCAGTGGAGAAAGATAAGACAAGGGAGCTAAAGCCCTCCCTGGCAGCACAAGGACCAGACCATAATCCTGACTACAGACACTAGGGCAAGTGAAAGGCCCATTTGGCATATGACTAAACGTATAATTCAGTGATCAAAAAGAAAGCTCAGACTTTGTTTGTGTAGAGCCACGGGACACACAATCTATTAAAAAATTGAAGGTGGGAAGGAGCTATAAGACTTCCTCCAAATCTTCAGTAAAGGTACCCTTCTGCAATTCAATGTACTTAGTAACGTGAGCCATGAAATACTCATCAGCTCTTTCTGGATGGCATCTTTCCCCGAGAAGATCAGGACTCTATAGATTGTACTGTCAGAATGAGGACGAGCAAGTGTAAGGCCCATTTCTGTTGCATGCTAAACTCCTATTGGAATCAACTGTGGTGTGTGGGCAATAGGGTCCATAGCTATCATATAATGTGAACTATAGTATTCAGATATCAGAAACACAGAACACAACGAATAAATATCATTAACAAATGAGGACATAAAAACAGTTAAACCCAATAAGCCCAAGGGGGAAAAAAAGGATGAGCATCTAAAAACTGAAAATTTAGAACAGTACACTTGCATGAATGTCCATAGCAAACTTTCTATCATCCCAGACTCAAAATACAATTCATGCACAACATGTGTACATTACAGACCAATGGATGAACAAATCAAGCAACATCCTCTATGGCATTGCTATACATTTCTCATGATGTTGGACATGTGGTCCATTCCAGTGATCCATTTCATACTGAAATGAAAATCTTGCCTAAAGAAAGTGGCGCACTAGCCTCATAAGCACTATAGACTGAAATGAATGAATAATGACAGAGAGGTACTGAATTTTTAGCAGGCAATTTTCTGTCAATAATTCCTCACTTAAAGTCGTCCTGGTTAACATTGTTTCATTGTTACGTTGCTGATCAATTAGGGAACATGCTCGTTTAAAGTTGTGCAATGCTCCCTTCTAACATTGTTTGGTAGCCGCCTGCTTTGTCCACTACTTGCAGGAAGAGCAGCCCGTTGCAGCTAGCTGATGGGTGATGGAACCAGGGTGGACCAGTAGTCCCCCATCAGCTCCCCTAAGTTCCCTGTGCAGCAGCTGCCCAGCAGGCTATCAGTTGCCGGCAGTTCAGCTGTCCCTCCCCCCACTGCCATGTGCTGCTCCTGCCCTCTGCCTTGGAGCTGCTCCTGGGAGCCTCCTGCTTGCTGTGCAGGGGAGGGGGAAGAGGAGAACTAATGTCAGGGTGTCCCTCTCCCCTGTTCCTGCACCCCGCTTACTCCATCTCCACATAGAGCGGGGGCAGGAACAGGACAGGGCTCAGGATGGAGAGAGCTGGCCGCAGCTGCTGTCTCAAGTTCTTGATCTTTTTAAAGGCAATGTACTTAGAATGTGGTATCTGTGTTCAGAGTGGTAGCTGTGTTAGTCTGTATCAGCAAAAACAATGAGGAATCCTTGTGGCACTTTAGAGACTAACAAATGTATTTGGGCATAAGCTTTCATGGGCTAGAGCCCACTTCATCAGATGCATGAAGTGAAAAATACAGGAGCAGGTATAAATACATGAAAGGATGGGGGTTGCTTTACCAAGTGTGACATCAGTCTAACGAGATAAATCAATTAACAGCAGGATACGAAGGGAAGAAAAATAACTTTTGAAGTGGTAAGAGAGTGGCCCATTACAAACAGTTGACAAGAAGGTATGAGTAACAATAGGGAGAAATTAGTATTGGGGAAATTAAGTTTAGGTTTTTTAATGACCCAACCACTCCCAGTCTTTATTCAGGCCTAATCTGATGGTGTCCGGTTTGCAAATTAATTCCAGTTCTGCAGTTTCACATTGGAGTCTGTTTTTGAAGGTTTTTTTGTTGAAGAATTGCCACTTTTAGGTCTGTTAGTGAGTGACCAGAGAGATTGAAATGTTCTCCTATTGGTTTTCGAATGTTATGATTCCTGATGTCAGATTTGTGTCCATTTATTCTTTTGCATACAGACTGTCCAGTTTGGCCAATGTACATGGCAGAGGGGCATTGCTGGCATATATCACATTGGTAGATGTGCAGGTGAATAAGCTCCTGATGGTGTGGCTGATGTGGTTAGGTCCTATGATGGTGTCCCTTGAGTAGATTTAGACAGAGTTGGCACTGGGGTTTGTAGCAGGGTTTGGTTCTTGAGTTGGTGTTTTTGTTGTATGGTGTGTAGTTGCTGGTGAGTATTTGTTTCAGGTTGGAGGGGCTGTCTGTAGGCAAGGACTGGCCTGACTCCCAAAGTCTGTGAGAGTGAGGGATCATTCTTCAGGATAGGTTGTAGATCCTTGATGATGCGCTGGAAAGTTTTAGTTGGGGGCTGTAGGTGATGGCTAGTGGCGTTCTGTTACTTTTTTTGTTGGGCCTGTCTTGTAGTAGGTGACTTCTCAGTACCCTTCTGGCTCTGTCAATCTGTTTCTTCACTTCACCAGGTGGGTATTGCAGTTTTAAGAATGCTTGATATTCTGTAGGTGTTTGTCTCTGTCTGAGGGATTGGAGCAAATGTGGTTGTATCTTAAAGCTTGGCTGTAAACAATGGATCATGTGATGTGACCTGGATGAAAACTGGAGGCATATAGGTAAGTATAGCGGTCAGTAGGTTTCCGGTACAGGGTGGTGGTTATGTGACCATCACTTATTTGCACTGTAGTGTCTAGGAAGTGGACCTCTTGTGGGGACTGGTCCAGGCTGAGGTTGATGGTAGCGTGGAAATCGTTGAAATATTGGTGGAATTCCTCAAGATCCTCCGTCCCATGGGTCCAGATGATGAAGATGTCATCAATGCAGTGCAAGTAGAGTAGGGGCGTAAGGGGATGAGAGCTGAAAAAGCGTTGTTCTAAGTCAGCCATAAAAATTTTGGTATACTGAGGGGCCATGCAGGTACCCATAGCAGCCCCGCTGACTTGAAGGTATAAATTGTTCCCAAATCTGAAATAGTTGTGGGTGAGAACAAAGTCCAGCCACCAGGTTTGCTGTGATGGTATCGGGGATGCTATTCCTGATGGCTTCTAGTCCATCTTTGTGTGGAATGTTGGAGTAGAGGACTTCTACATCCATAGTGACTAGGATGGTGTTTTCTGGAAGATCACCAAAGGATTGTAGTTTCCTCAGGAAGTCAGTGGTGTCTTGAAGATAGCTGGGAGGGACAATGCACATCTAAAGGGACAATGCACATCTCTCTCTCTCTCCCACACACACAGGTGTGTCTCTGTCTGCCAAGCTGTCTCCCCTCCCTCCATTCATGCTGCCTTGTAGAGTGTGAGGCTACATTAACAACATGTTAACCCTGGAGGGCTCAGCCGAATGCTAGTTCGTCACTTAGCAGTAAGGCATTCCCTGGGAAATATCCGACCCTCTTCCACCCTCTAACTTCACCACCTCAATCAAGCTTCACAATTATCATTGCTGTGTAGAGTATTAAATTGTTTGTTTAAAAGTTATACTGTAAAATATAGTTTTTTGTCTAGTGAAAAAAATTTCCCTGAAACCTAACCCCCCCACCTATTTACATTAATTCTTATGGGGAAATTGGATTTGCTTAACATCACTTTGCTTCAAGTAGCATTTTTCAGGAACATAACTACAATGTTAAGCAAGGAGTTACTGTATTAGCTATTTGTCATTTCTTTAAACAATGCAAATATTCCTCATGTTTTGCTATTTTGAACAATGAATCTACATGCATTTCTACCCATTTCGTGGGGCATTGACTTTAAAAAGTTGCCTATAAATATAAACTGACATAAGGTAGCCCACTGTATGGAGAAAGCGGCATAGCATATCTACATTTCACAGCGTAACTACAGCATCAGGAAACACAGTTACCAGCAAATAATGCAGTGGCCTGAAGGTGAACATATGGTATTTGTCATAATACTCAGCTGTGAAGCCTGTCTGTATGACTGAAGGAAAAAACCCAAAGGAAACAATTTACTTTCTATGGAGTATATTACTAGACTGATGCAGTAAGTAACCTCTGTTTTCAAAGGTTGGATGTTAATTTCAAAAACAACTGTTGAAATTGTTCAGGGTTTTTAACAACAAAACACAACCCACAGAAGTCTGAGTGATCTTGTGACTCTCCTTGTAGTCTACGAGCTGAAATTCAGTGGGCTTAATTAAACCCCAAATTCAGAAAACAATGTGCTTTACCTCATTGTACACATATGAAATATGGCATAGGTGTGCAAATAGGCCTTAAAGATGAATAAATTAGTCACCATTTCATTGCAAAGAGAGAAAGAAATGGGCATATTTTTTCCTTGTGTTCCACAGCCAAATGGGTTATGGGAGAAAAAATGCAAGGATTGGGTCTTTTAAAAAATAGCATACAAATAAAGCAGAAATTAAGTGTTTACATAATTAAATGTGATAGGTAAACACTATAAACCTCATTTTTTCAATGGAATATTCATCTGCTCATTCTAATGATAGTACAACTGACACCTGATTAAATAAGTTGGTGCAGTGGATCCAGTGGATCATCTGCCATTGGGGCACAAGGGAAACTGACTGGTGGCTGTGCTTCGAGAGAACTATTTCCATTTATTATAAGTAGGGTCCGACCAAATTCACAGTCCATTTTGGTCAATTTCACAGTCATAGGATTTCAAAAATAATAAATTTCATGATTTCAGCTATTTAAATCTGAAATTTTACACTGTTGTAATTGTAGGGGTCCTGACCCAAAAAGGAGTTGTGTGTATGTGTGTGTGTGGGGGGGCTCAGAATTATTGTAGGGGGGTTGCAGTACTATTACCCTTACTTCTGTGCTGCAGGTGGTGGCGCTGCCTTCAGAATAGGATGGCCAGAGAGCAGCGGCTACTGGCTGAGAGCCCAGCTCTGAAGGCAGAGCCACTGCCAGCAGCAGCGCAGAAATAAGGTTGGCATGGTATGGTATTGCCACCCTTACTTCTGCGCTGCTGCTGGGGGGGTGCTGCCTTCAGGGCTGGGTGCCTGGCCAACAGCCACTGCTCTCCAGCCACCCAGCTCTGAAGGCAGTGCAGAAGTAAGGGTGGCAATACTGTGACCCCCCATCCCTAAAATCACCTTGTGACCCTCCCTGCAACTCCCTTTTGGGTCAGGACCCCCAGTTTGAGAAATGCTGGTCTCCCCCATGAAATCTGAATAGTATAGGGTAAAAGCACACAAAAGACCAGATTTCAGGGGTGGAGACTACATTTCACGGTCCGTGATGCATTTTTCATGGCCGTGAATTTGGTAGGGCTCTAATTATAAGGGTTAGACTGTGATGCCAGTTTTGTTGATCATTTTCTTAGACATTGGAAGGCAGTAATTTAGAGGTAATAATTAGGGCTGTCAAGTGCTTAAAAAATTAATCGTGATTAATCGTGTGATTAATCACCCTGTTAAACAGTAATAGAATACTATTTATTTAAATATTTTGGGATGTTTTCTACATTTTCAAGTATATTGATTTCAATTACAACACAGAACACAAAGTGTGCAGTGCTCACTTTATATTTATTTTTGATTACGAATATTTATGCTATAAAAACACAAAAGAAATAGTATTTTTCAATTCATCTCATACAAGTACTGTAGTGCAATCTCTTTATCATGAAAGCTGAACTTACAAATGTAGAATTATGTAAAAAAAAAAAACCAACTGCATTCAAAAATAAAACAATGTAAAACTTTAGAGCCTACAAGTCCACTCAGTCTTACTTCTTGTTCAGTCAGTCACTCAGACAAACAAGTTTGTTTACATTTGCGGGAGATAATGCTGCCCATTTCTTGTTTACAATGTCACCTGAAATTGAGAACAGTTTTTCACATGGCACTGTTGTAGCTGGCGTTGCAAGATATTTATGTGCCAGACGCATTAAAGATTCCTATGTCCCTTCATGCTTCAACCACCATTCCAGAGGACATGTATCCATGCTAAAAAGGGGTTCTGCCCGATAACGATCCAAAGCAGAGGAGACCAACGCATGTTCACTTTCATCATCTGAGTCAGATGCCACCAGAAGAAGGTTGGTTTTCATTTTTGGTGGTTCGGGTTCTGTAGTTTCCACATTGGAGTGTTGCTCTTTTAAGACTTCTGAAAGCATGCTCCACACTTTGTCCCTCTCAGATCCTTAAACCTTGGGTCGAGTGCTGAGCTATCTTTAGAAATCTCACATTGGTACCTTCTTTGTGTTTTGTCAAATCTTCAGTGAAAGTGTTCTTAAAACGAACAACATGTGCTGGTAGGGTGACCAGAGGGCAAGTGTGAAAAATTGGACGGGGGTGCGGGGTGCCTATATAAGAAAAATCTCCCCAAATCGGGACTGTCCCTATAAAATCGGGACATCTGGTCACCCTATGTGCTGGGTCATCATCTGGCTTCAGGAAATAAACTATGAGAATCTAGTATTCACCCACGAAAGCTTATGCTCCAATACTTCTGCTAGTCTATAAGGTGCCATAGGACTCTGTCACTTTTTATGAGAATCTAGTTCAGCCATTATGTTGCTGGCTTGCTTCCTTTTCTCCCAGTAGCCAGGAGAAGGGGAGCTTTCTCTTCTCCTTCAAAGAGGTCTCAAGAGAGACCTCTTCTCTCAGTTACCTATATAGGGAAGAAAAATATCAGCAGTGCATGATGTTGCCTCAAGAAGGGATGACAATGCCACATCACATAATGAAGCAATGTCACAATTCAAGCATTGTCATGACATTTCAGTGTGATTCTTGACAAGATTGTTTTGTGACTCTCTCAGGAGACAGAGGCTTTGTGTGTGCTGAAAACTGAGTGCTGCTATTTTAACATGCAAATCAGAGAGACAGATGTCAAATTTGAGAATATTGCCAGCTTTATATAAAAAACTCTGCAAACACTGCCTGGATTAGGTGGAGAACTTTGGCTTTTCCCCATGCCACCATCAGCATGTTTAATACAACTGGCTATCTTAGGGTTTTATACTAGCACTCATCACCATAGTATCTGAACGCATTCTATATAAAAATCAAAAGTAATAGCAAAGTCCCTAGTGAAGTTCATGGAGTCTCTGGCACTTTTCCCTTTTCAGGGTGAAAATTCTGCTTTGGGTAAGTTCTCTTTCTTGTTTGGGAGGGTAGAGGGGAGCTGTAAGGAGTGTGGGAATAAAAGGGTGTTTGAGTTCTGACGGTCACCTATGATGGGAAGGCTTTGCAACATCTCCTAAAGATGGTCAGACTCTGGATTTGCTTGATCTTGTCTGGGAGATTGTGCCATAGCTGGATCCTCTTGACAGAGAATGCTTTGTCCCCAGCGCTCACATGCTTCAGCTTGGGCTTTGTGATCTGCATCATCCCAGAGGCTCGCAGGGGTCGTGTGGTTCATAGATTGAAACATAGTCTTTGATGTAGCTGGGCTTGATTCATTAGTAATACACACGAGAGGATAGGTAAATTGGATAAAAAACAGAAATATTTGCCAAATCGAGTTTCTTAATCTTAGAATAAATCAAAGGGTCTTTGGGGACAGGGCCGGCTCCAGCAGCGAAGAAAAAAAAAAAAAAAACCATTGAGCTGCTGAAGTGCCGCTGAAGGGGACAGTGAAGGACCTGCCGCCGAATTGCCGCCGAAGATCCAGACGTGCCGCCCCAACAACAGACGGAGTGCCACCCCTTTCTATTGGCCGCCCCAGGCAACCTGCTTCCTTCGTTGGTGCCTGGAGCCGGCCCTGTTTGAGGATACTTATAGACTTTAAGCATGGATATAGCCTTCCACTAAAATAAACATAGATCAGTTCACTGTTTTCCTTGCTTTAAAATTCATTCTTTGTATGCAGTATTTAAACAAGACACACGTATTTAGTGTCAGCATCCCAAACTTTTAATAGCACATTAACCTTCAAAAATATTTAATTCAAGGGGACAAGAGATACTAACCAAATTAGTAATAAGATTCCAGTGAAGACTTTTTCTATTCCATCTTATATTAGCCAACATCCTCATGGCTAACATATTCATGTCCAGCATGCATTATTGTTTCCAGACGGCTTTCATTCATATAACATATAGACTTTTAGTTTAAAGAAGCTTTTTCTGCAGGTAGGTCAGAATTTTTCAGACTTTGTCAGAATTGCTTAGCCATAGGTTTAAGACACTTTCATACTTATTGGCAGCATTATATTTGAATTATTTATCTGAAGTGTTGTCTAAATCCCTCTGTCTGACCTTATTTTCCCCCCTTTTGTTTAATTTGGCTATTTGTTTTGTATTCCAGCAACCTTCCATATTATTAAATTGTTCAGTCTGTAATGTGTGGCAGTGCTCTGTTCAGCACCAGTCCTTTCCTCTTGAATTTGGATTAGTAGTAAGTTGCATATATTGGGCCTGAATCTCCATTGCCCTGGACCTTGTGCAATCAATTACACCAGGACAAAGTCAGAATGACAGTGGTTCCTACCCACAATGCACTGGAATAAATGACTACATATGGTGCAGGGCAAGAGAGAAGAATAAGGCCCATTATCTTTAGCTGTATGAACTAAGAACCAGATCTTCAAGGGTAGTTAGGCTTCTGAGGATCTGGCCCCAGTTCCTTGCTGTATCCTCCATTTGAGTTTGGGCTAGGGTGACCAGATAGAGATGTTGACAAATCAGGATGGGGATGGGGGGATTGGGGGAAATATATAAAACAAAGCCCCAAATATGGGGATTGTCCCTATACAATCAGGACATCTGGTCACCCTAGTTTGAGCAACTCCATCCGTCTTTTTTTTTTTTTTTAAGCTATTGAGATGTCACTTTTTACTTACTCCCAAAGTCTTGAATAATTTAGTTGCCTCTTCTGCCCCTTTTGACAGTCATTCTTGAACACAGCAGTCTAAATGACTGCCTTATTTTGTACCAGAATAACTCAGTCCAGTTTATGGTCTATGCCTCTTTCCAAAATTTGGTTTGATTATACTCCTATCATCAGGGCCGGCTCCAGGCACCAGCTTACCAAGCAGGTGCTTGGGGCGGCCACTTCGGAGAGGGGCGGCACGTCCAGCTGTTCAGAGGCAATTTGGCGGACGATCTCTCACTCCTGCTCGGAGCGAAGGACCTCCCGCCGAATTGCCGCCGCAGATCGCGATCGCAGCTTTTTGTTTTGTTTTGTTTTATTTGGCTGCTTGGGGTGGCCAAAACCCTGGAGCCGGCCCTGCCTGTCATGAAGGAAATTACTGATGATACAACTGTTTAACCCATAGTATGTGTGTGCAACCAGCAATCCTGAACTATGCTATCACCATTGATAAAATTAATCTAAACCTTAAGTAGTCTTCAGAAAGACACTCTCCAAATGGTATCGCAATTCCAGTAATAAAATGGCCTTTGTGTGTTTTACTTTAAAGTTTATTAGGCTCCATGTTATATATTTTCTAATAGTACTTATTGTGGTTTAACGAAGAGACAGCTGACTTCAGATACTTCTAGAATGTAATAATCAATCAATAATTCAAACCAGTTTCTAATTTTTCCTGAGTGCCCATTTGACTCTACAAAACCCCAAAGCTGAAAACATAGCTTGGGTATTTGCGCACTCATCTACCTAATTTTCAATTGCAAATACCTGCTCATGGAAATATAGACACACAGTGACTGCAAAATATGAGATCATAGAAGAAAAACATTGGCTCCAACTATAGAAAGCTGGAAAATGCCATTTCTTGGATCACAAATACTAAAGCATAGTGTCAGTGAGAACAGCTTGTATAACCCGCTGTGTCCTTATGCTTCATATGGTCACTCTCACACTGCATTTTTTTCAAAAGCAGAGTAAATAGTTCTACCCCCAGTTCTACCTCCAGCCCCAGTATAAACAGACATGGCATCTTGTTTCACATGGGGTCAAATAACTTACAACTCGGCCCTGATAATGTGGTCTCTTCTCAAGCTTTTTTTTTGGGGCATGGAAGATAATAAAATCTCTCATACAGTAGTTATAAACACAGATGATGATTATGTGTAAATATTTTTCCTCAAGATTGCAAATACAAAATATACTTTTGGTTACCAGTCTTTTATTGTTACCTCAGTAAGCATCTCACTAGCACTGTATGAATTTGGAATATGAATATATCATTTTAAAAGCTGTATGTTCAAAAACTGCTACTACTTCAAACAATTCTGAATTATTATTTTAATTCATATTGCAGTATTGTGTGGAGGTTTCAAACAAATTCAGGGGCTCATTGTGATTTTGAAGGTACCTGGAAGGAAAACACTCTCTCCCACAAAGTGCTTACAATGTAAGTGGACAAGACAAAATCATGATCCCCATTTTACAGATTGGGAATGGGGGTGGAGGGAAAAGAGAGAGAGAGATTAAGTAACTTGCCCACGGTCATGCACGAGGTCTGTGGCAGAGCTAAGAATAGAAGCCAGTCCTCCTGCATCTCAAGCTAGTGCCTTTACCACAAAACCATGTAGCCTCCAGGTAGTTTAGCCTTTATACTGAACTTGCAAAATGTTTAGATTGTGGCTATAGCACTTTGATATTAAACCCATCTCTGCTTAAAACTTTTTCTTAAAAAAAAGTAAATGTAAGGTAAGGAGTTGAATCAAGAAACACATACATCAGTTTTTCTTCCTTTGTTGTTTACCCTTTTAAAAAATAATCATTAGTTTGTGTTCCAAACAGCAAGTATAGGTTATTTACAAGCAAGTGCTGCACAGGTTCTCTTTGTTGTGGTACATCAATTGGAAGTCTACTGCCTTCACATGGCATCCCCTGCAAGCAGCGAAAAGCAAAGCTAAAGTCAATTAAATGCAAAATGACAGGTTTCAGAGTGGTAGCCGTGTTAGTCTGTATCAGCAAAAACAACGAGGCGTCCTTGTGGCACCTTCTTAGAGACTAGCACATTTATTTGGGCATAAGCTTTCATGGGCTAAAGCCCACTTCATCAGGTCCACGAAAGCTTATGCCCAAATAAATGTGTTAGTCTCTAAGGTGCCACAAGTACTCCTCATTGTAAATGCAAA